>NW_022630157.1:4138919-4264256 GCF_010909765.2 Amblyraja radiata
TGAAGCAGACTATTATCTAAATGGTGGCCGACTAGGAAAAGGGGAGATGCAGCGAGACCTGGGTGTCATGGTACACCAGTCATTGAAAGTAGGCAAGCAGGTGCAGCAGGCAGTGAAGAAAGCGAATGGTATGTTAGCTTTCATAGCAAAGGATTTGAGTATAGGAGCAGGGACGTTCTACTGCAGTTGTACAGGGTCTTGGTGAGACCACACCTGGAGTATTGCGTACAGTTTGGTCTCCAAATCTGAGGAAGGACATTATTGCCATAGAGGGAGTGCAGAGAAGGTTCACCAGACTGATTCCTGGGATGTCAGGACTGTCTTATGAAGAAAGACTGGATAGACTTGGTTTATACTCTCTAGAATTTAGGAGATTGAGAGGGGATCTTATAGAAACTTACAAAATTCTTAAGAGGTTGGACAGGCTAGATGCAGGAAGATTGCTCCCGATGTTGGGGAAGTCCAGGACAAGGGGTCACAACTTAAGGATAAGGGGGAAATCCTTTAAAACCGAGATGAGAAGAACTTTTTTCACACAGAGAGTGGTGAATCTCTGGAACTCCCTGTCACAGAGGGTAGTCGAGGCCAGTTCATTGGCTATATTTAAGAGGGAGTTAGATGTGGCCCTTGTGGCTAAGGGGATCAGAGGGAATGGAGAGAAGGCAGGTACGGGATACTGAGTTGGATGATCAGCCATGATCATATTGAATGGCGGTGCAGGCTCGAAGGGCCGAATGGCCTACTCCTGCACCTAATTTCTATGTTTCTATGGCCTTTAATAAATTCTACAAGAATAACAGTAAAAAGAATGTGGAACTCACAGGGTGGCCTGAAGACAATATTGCAGATAAATTTAAATTGAAGTAGGATAAATACATGAAGTTTCCTGGAATTTGGGGCATTATTGTCGGATGTGGTGAGTAGTTCGACAGATGGAACATTGACCTAGTACTGAAATACTGGTAAATGCAGCATTTATTTCAGAAATTTAACCCACCATTTTGTTACTGTGCACTTTCACTTTGCCAACTGTAGTGTAACCCCTCACCTTCAGAAATATCACACCGTCCTTGTGGTCTATCTGTCCCTGTAATTTTGAGAGTTCCTCCTGAATGGAATTTAAATTCTCTTGAATCTCTTGAAGATTTTTCTCCATTGTTTTTACAATCTTCTCCTCTTCTTCCCGGACATCTCCGAGTAAGCGCTGCTCTTTCTCAGTGAGAATCTGGTGCAGTTCAGCAAACTGGGATGTGATCAGTGACTGAAGGTTATGTGACTCTTCCTGTCAGATGAAAGATGCAAATCAATATAAACCACGTCAAAGCAAAACTGGCAAAGTCTATAGCAAAATTGGGAAAATCAAGACACATTCTGGACCACAAATTATTACATAGTCTGTATAATACACTGATATTGCCATATCTGAGTTACTGTGTGGAGATATGGGTTAACACCTACAAAACCAACCTACAGCCGTTATACACATTACAAAAAACAGCAATAAGAATTATCAATAACGTTGGATATCTTGAACATACCAATTTATTATTCTTAAAGTCACATACACTGAAGTTCACTGATCTGGTTAAATTTAAGACTGCGCAAATCATGTACAAAGCAAGAAATAATTTACTTCCAAGAAATATACAAAAACTGTTTATGGAAAGACAGGGTGGGTATAATTTGAGAGGGGAACATAATTTAAAAAAACTCTTAAACAGAACAACTCTTAAAAGTATGTGCATAGCAATCAGTTTAAAAAGATGTACAAAAACACTTGTTTAAAGGGGTATTGGAATGAGGATAGGTGAGTGGGATATTTGTTATACTGATTGTATTGGGAAGGGTGATTATAGAGTGATGGGTTGTATATATGACTAAGATACTGTATAGTATATGCGGGTTTTTTATTTTATTTCTCTTTTTTGTATGGCTTTGTAAATATTTGATTAGTGTTCAAATGTAACTAATTTGGTGTACATATAGTGGATGGTGTACATATGGTGTACATATAGCAGCTAAATTTGTATAAGATAATTACAAGCAGTTGAATAAGGGGTGGGAATTAATAAGCTTTGGCTTCTTCCTGCTGCTTTTCGGACACATATGATTTCATTTATTTATAGATATTGTTTATGACACTTTATAAATATTCTTGTTTTGTTTTTTTGTATGCTGTTTCACATTTGCTTTTTATTCTTTTATTCTGTTCGAAATAAATAATAAAATTAAATTTAAAAAATATATATAATGTGTCACTCTGCCGTGTTTCCTCATGACATGGAATGTGACAATCAGCTAATCAATGTCGAGTTCTGGAGTGCAGAAATATGCCATTCGGCCCAACATGTCCATGCTGGGCTCTGTACGTATCTACACTAATCCCATTTACATGTATTTAATCCATAGCTTTCATTACCTTGGCAATTTAAGTACTCGTCTTGATAATTATGAAATATTATGTGAAAGTAACGCACAATCAAATAATTCCCATTTCCCCAGTATAATTCCCTGCAGCCTATTCCATTTCATGTGTCCATTAACCCTCAGTGGACAGAACCAGGTCATCAGAAGTAGCAGACACCAGCACCACTTAGAATGACAGACTTCATAGAGTCACACAGCAAGATTGATTAGTAGGACTGGGTGTTACAATCCCTAAGATTTTCACTACAATTGACATTCATGGGTATGACCACCAAGTGAATTTGGTAACAATCAGACACATCTTCAGTTGTGTACCTCAACGTCACTGGGTGTTTCGGCCTTTTATCACAAGACATCCTCAGTCGAGGCAGGCCCACCGCAGGGTGATCAGACCTGGGTGTGTGTCTTATTGCTGGTCTCTAGATGGTCACGTGGCAGCCCAGACAGCATCTATCCTCTTCAGCCACAGCCAGTGACTGCTCCGTTTCGGCAGCATTGGCAAGTTCTTTTCTTGCCCTCCTTTGTGCCTGCCCTCTGACTCCTACTTCCCTCAGGAGCCTTGCGGTGGAACTGGCTACAAAGCCCCTGCACCCCACCGCCACTGGACACACCCTTACACGCCAACCTCTCTCCTCTGCTGCAAGGTTTGAATATCAAAGCTTTTTCCTTTCATAAGCCTCATCCACAGCCCCCTCCCATGGGACCGTCAGCTCAATGATGAAAAAGTGTTAGATACCGACCAACACGCCCCATCTGCACTAGTTCCACTTGTCCGCATTTGGCCAAGACAGTTCTAAAACGGTGCTCTCCACAAATTTGTTTGAATATCTTTTAAATGTTGTTACGGTACCCGAGTATGCTACCTCATCTGGCAGCTCGTTCCATGTACCCTAGTACTTCCACAGTTGTCATTCACATTCATTTTAAATCTTTTCCCTCTCAGCTAAAACCAAAATGCTCCACATTCTCGATCCCCATACTAAGGGTACGAGATTGACCATCCAACATATCATTTCATTTCATGATATTATACACCTGCCACAGACTGCTGTGGTCCAGGGAGTAAAGTCCTTGGCTGTTCAACCTCTACCAAGAGTTCTGGCTCTCAACTACTGAGTTCTATAAAGGTTCTTGATTCTTGGTTTCTTGGTCCTCCAAAATATTCCAAATGGAATTTAAACTGGAGATGGTACCTCATGGTGGTACCCCATCTCCCCCCTTCCCCACACCTCTCTCCCTCTCCCCTCTCTCCTCCCCTCCCCCACCACTCTCTCCTCCCCCTCTCCATCTCCCTCTCCTCACCCCTCTCCCACTCCTCCCATCCCTCTCTCCCAAATTATTGCACACATCACTGCATCAAATCCACACAAGAACATTAAATCGATAGCACAAAGCCTCACCTGAACTCCAGAAATGCTCTTTTTCTGTTCCTGCTCCACTTTCTGGATCTCTGATTCCATTTCTGTGAGAGATTCGAAAGAAGATTTCAACTGTTCCTGGGGTTGGGTTTCAGATCAGAGAATAAAAATGTCAGACAAGGAAGAAAAGATTAGACAATGATGTGATCAAAAGTGATTTGGTTTTACCTTGTAGAATTCAATTGCTTCTTCTATCAGCGTTAAGCTGTGAGACTTGTGTTCCTTCACAGTTGCACAAATCAAACAGATCAGTTTCTTGTCAGTTTTACAAAACAGCTTCAGTTCTTCCTGATGTTTCTCGCACTGAAGTTTGCTTTTCTTCGCTTTGAGATTCAGGCTCAGTGTTCGAGCTTTCTCAGACAGTCTAACCAAGGCCCGATTCACCCTGAGGATGCGGTTTGCAGAATCCTCTCTGCATTCCGGGCAGGAGTTTCTCCCCTCCCTGTCCCAACTCTGTGTGATACAGGAGCGGCAGAAGTTGTGCCCGCAGTCCAGCGCCACCGGATCGGTGAAGAAATCCAGACAGATGGGACAAACTACCTCCTCGGTCCAACTCCCGGCCGGGCGTTTCGCAGCCATTTTATTATCTCCCTGGTTCAATATGTTTTCACTGACGTGTAGTTGCTGAATCCCTGCATTACAGCGAGTTGCCACCGCATTACCGCGTGTGTCCACTGCGCTCGCTGCCGTCCCGGGCAATGCATGTTATTCGGCTGCAAGTGTTCAGTGTGAAGGTGTCCTGGCCACTTCCAACCAAAGATTCTCTAGGACAGTGATTCCCAACCTGGGGCCATACCATGGCAAATTTCAGGGGGGCACAGAAAAAAATTGGGATTTAGGGGGCCACAGGTTCAATCAAGTCAAGTCAAGTCACATTTATTTATATAGGGAGGTTTCACGGCAGTCGGGTCACGACTCATGACCCGTACTGTTGCTACGCTACTCCAACTGGAGTACACGCGATGAACTGCAGGTAGGCACTTACCATTGTTTCCAGCGTAGCGGGCCCGTTAAAACCCCACCGCTGAAATTGTCAATTTTTGCCTGTAAATAATTATGGAATTCGGGATAAGCGTGAGAGTCATTTAGCCAACTTCACAATTCCAAAAGTGAGGAGAAATGACGGCAGATAGAAGCGAGAGCTGAAGGGACAACAACAGCCAGAGTGCTTGGCGAACATTGGCCGTTTGCTCACTGCATTTCATCAACTAAGGTGTTTTTTCTTGATTCCTTTGGCATCTAAAAAGTTTCAGAAGTGATAAATCTGGCTGTAATTTTTTTTAATCGTCCATGGTTCTCAAGTGGGTTTTTACATACAAAATGAAAACGCATCGGAAGAAAAATTTACAGCCAGATTGATCACTTCTGAGATTTTTTAGATACCAAAGGAATCAAGAAAAAACACAAATAATGCCTTACTTGATGAAATGCAGTGAGCAAACGCGATAATTCACAATATTTTCAATTCCGATATCTGCACGGCCAATGTTTACCAAGCACTTTAGCTGCTGTAATCCCTTCAGTTCTCGCTTCTCTTTACCTTCATTTCGCCTCACATTTGGAATTCTAAAGTTGGGTACATGTCTCTCACACTTACTCCGACTCCCACAATTTTTTTCAGCGCAACAATTCAACATTTTGGCTGTTTTTAACAGGTAGGAACGTACGGGTTTTTAGCATTAACAACATATACCTGAAGTGACGAATGTCCTCCAGATGGATTTAGCGCCTCCGTGCGTCGAGCCCCCTGACCCAGTGACCTTTCGTGCAAGCTCCATATAGCACATTTAAAAAACTCTCGTTGGCCAAAGTGCTTTACATTTGTTATAAGAATAGCACAACAAAACAGACTACATACATATATACATGTAGCCCTCACTCAGAGGACGTCAGGTAAGGCTTGGGAGTATAGATAAGTCTTTAGTCTTGACTTAAAAGAGTCGATGGTGGGGGCAGTTCTGATGGGAAAGAGGATGCTGTTCCACAGTCTAGGTGCTGCAACCGCAAAGGCGCGGTCGCCCCTGAGCTTATGCCTAGACTGCGGGATATTCAGCAGCCCCATGTCGGCCGATCTGAGGGGCCTGGAGGTGGAGTGGTGGGTGAGAAGACTTTTAATGTAGGTGGGGGCAAGCCCATTGAGGGCTTTGTAGACATGGAGGAGTATCTTGAACAAGAACGCAGCCGCCCGACTCATCACCCACACCAAATCCTGGCATCACATCACTCCAGTCCTCAAACAACTTCACTGGCTTCCCATCTCCCACCGGATCACCTACAAAATCCTGATCCTCACCTGCAAAGCCCTCCATCATCTGCCCCCCCCCCCCCCCCCCCCCATATCTCACTGACCTCCTCTCCCCCTACCAACCCTCACGGTCCCTCAGATCCACATCAGCCGGTTTCCTCTCCATCCACAAGTCCAACCTCCGCAGTTTTGGGGACAGAGCCTTCTCCAGGGCAGTTCCCAGGCTCTGGAACTCCCTCCCCCAACTGATCCGCAATTCCGTGTCCCTCACCATCTTCCAGTCCCGCCTCAAGACCCATCTCTTCACCTCTGCCTATCCTTAGCCCCACGACCCCCTCCATTTTCATCTGTGCATTAATTGCCTCATATTGTGTTTTGAATTGAATTCTGTCTGTACTAGTCATGTCTCTACTATTTATTTCATTCCCCTTACATGTTTTTCCTCTACATGCTAAATTTTTGTAAGGTGTCCTTGAGACTCTTGAAAGGCGCCCATAAATAAAATGTATTATTATTATTGAAGTTTATACGGAACCGCACAGGGAGCCAGTGGAGACAGGCCAGGATCGGGGTGATGTGGTCCCTTTTTCGGGTGCCCGTCAGGAGTCTCGCTGCGGCGTTTTGGACCAGTTGCAGGCGGGACAGGGTAGATTGGCTGATGCCAGTGAAGGGGGCCACAGAGCTACCACCCTGTTGCCTCCTAAATTTCAGTTCTAATAAATTCAAAATGTAATATTTTTGATGTTTGTGGAATAGAATAATAGAGAATATATGTGCAATTAATAGACACTTATGGAAGGTATTATAATATTGAAATACTTTTTTTCCCGCTAATAATGTCAGGGCGGGGTGGGGGGGGGGGGGGGGGGCCCAGAAAAATTAAAAGATCCCAAGGGGACCATGAGCTAAAAAAAGGTTGGGAACCACTGCTCTAGGATATTTGCTTCCAACTAACCTCACACGAGGGAGGGGATAGTTAGACATTAAACTGGCCTGAAAAAAGACAAAGCTGAGCAAGGGGCTTGTGAAAGACTAAGGCAGGACAGAAAGGAACGGAGCCTCGGGTGTAACCTGAGGAGATGTTACACCGGTGGGGCAGTGGGACCCGCCACCCGCATCTCCGTTCACAGCAACCCCCCCGGAGACCTCCCTCCGCCCTCATTTTAATCCACAACAGTGCACCTGTCTCTCATGCAGCAGCCTTCGGGGCAATCTATGTTTGCGTGTATGGTTACTTTAAAGGATATTATATGACCCTTTAACATTTATTGCAGTTTGCAAAGGTTGACTTTGTCTGATGGTCAGTTCTACTTCGTTATGTTTAGTTTTGGGAAACAGGCCATTCGGCCCACCGAGTCCGCACCGACCAACCATCCCCGCACATTAACACTTTCCTGCATGCGCCGGCTGGGGGAAGTTAAAAGGAGATGTGCGGGGCACAGGGGGTGTGGGTGCCTGGAACCCGCTGCCAGGGGTGGTGGTGGTGGAGGCAGATGCGATAGTGGCGTTTAAGAGGCAATTGGCTGCCCCATCTATGCAAGTACCAATGCTCTGACCTTTGGGTTTGGTTTGATTTCTAGCTACATTTGCGAAAACATGACCTTCGGCTCACCGAGTCCGCACGGACAAGCGACCCCCATATGAACACTATCCTGCACACAATAGCGACAATTTTACACATACGCCAAGCCAATTAACCGATAGGGGGTTGCACGAAAGGTCACTGGGTCATAGGGCTCGACGCACGGAGCCGCTAAATCCAACTGGAAGACATCCGGCACTTCCCGTACATGTTATTAATGCTAGAAACGCGTACTTTACTACCTGTTAAAAACCGCCAAAATGTTGAAAAAAATTGTGGGTCGGGGTAAGTGTGAGAGACATGTACCCAACTTTAGAATTCCAAATGTGAAGCGAACTGAAGGTATAGAGAAGCGAGAACTGAAGGGACTACAGCAGCTAAAGTGCTTGGTAAACATTGAAAATATTGTGAATTATCGCGTTTGCTCACTGCATTTCATCAACAGTAAGGCATTATTTGTGTTTTTTCTTGATTCCTTTGGTATCTAAAAATTCTCAGAATTGATAAATCTGGCTGTAAATTTTTCCTCAGATGCGTTTTCATTTTCTATGTAAAAACCCACTGGAGAACCATGGACGATTTAAAACATTTACAGCCAGATTTATCACTTCTGAAACTTTTTAGATGCCAACGGAATCAAGAAAATCACAAATAATGCCTTAGTTGATGAAATGCAGTGAGCAAACGGCCAATCTTCGCCAAGCACTCTGGCTGTTGTTGTCCCTTCAGCTCTCGCTTCTATCTACCGTCATTTCTCCTCACTTTTGGAATTGTGAAGTAGGCTAAATGTCTCTCACGCTTATCCCGAATTCCATAATTATTTACAGCGCAAAAATGGACAATTTCAGCGGTGGGGTTTTAACGGGCCCGCTACGCTGGAAACAATGGTAAGTGCCTACCTGCAGTTCATCGCGTGTACTCCACTTGGAGTAGCCTAGCAACAGTACGGGTCATGAGTCGTGACCCCACTGCCGTGAAACCTCCCTATATACTTGTACATCTTTGGAGTGTGGAAGGAGACCGAAGAAGTGTGGGAAAATCCTGGGGGGAAAACGTACAAATCCGTACAGACAGCACCCGTATTCGGGATCGAACCCGGGTCTTTGGCGCTGCAAAGCAGCAACTCTACCGCTGCGCCACTGTGGAATCAGTGAGCGTGGAACACGAAACACTCACATTCGAAAGCCCATTGGCAGCATTTCCGTCGCCCCTGATCTTCCTGACATGCATGAGGTGGAATAGTGGAGGCTCCCTCAATGTAGGAGCGAGAAATCTCGTAGAATTAGAGGGATAAATAAGCACTTGTGGAGGACAAGTCAAGGGTCGCGACCCAGAATCAGGACAAAATGATGTAGGGTTGCAGATTGCAGCATCTGCAGACTTTCGTGTCTCAGTGAATTCAGAAAAACATTAATAACAGACGCTTTTAATGTTGAATGAATGATTTAATAAGTTTATTGGCCAAGTGTTTACATACAACGAATTTGCCTTGGTGCTCCGCCCGCAAGTGTCAACATGAATATGGCGGCAGTTAAGAATGATACATAAACCATGATCACAATGAATGGCGGTGCTGGCTCAAAGGGCCGTATGGCCTCCTCCTGCACCTATTTTCTATGTTTCTATTAACCATTAATAATAAAACATTATTGATTAAACAGGTGCATTAAATAAAATGCCAGAGCACAAAGAGGCTACAGATTTTTGGTTATTCAGTAGAGCTACTAATTGTTTTTATGTCTGGCTGTGGCAGCTTTGACAGTCCGGAGTTGCCTTCCATAGGAAAGTGATTCAAAAATTTTGTGGCCAGGGTGAGAGGGGTCAGAGATGATCTTACCCGCTCGCTTCCTGGCCCTTGCAGTGTACAGTTCATCAATGGAATGGTAGGTTGCAGCCAATAACCTTCTCAACTGATCGGACAATTCGCTGCAGCCTCCGGATGTCGTGCTTTGTGGCTGAGCCAAACCAGACCATGATGGAGAAGATGAGGACAGACTCTACGATGGCAGTATAGAATTGGACCATCATTGCCTGTGGCAGATTCCTCAGCTGCTGCACGAAGGACATCCGCTGTTGTGCCTTTTTGACTGTGGAGTCGATGGTAGCCCCCCACATAAGGTCCTTGGAGATGATGGTTCCCAGAAACTTAAAAGATCCACAGATGTGAGTGTGGTGTTGTTGATGGTGAGAGCTGTGAGGGGAGTGGGAGCTCTCCTAAAGTCGACTATCAAGAGGAAAATGTGGCAGCAGCGGCCTGTGCAGTCCGTCTGTCTTTTCATTCTTTTTGTCCTGTTAGGTATATGTTTTGGTTTTTGTTTTATTTTATTTTTAGCTGCGTAAATGTGTGGGGAGGGGGGGGGAGATTTTTGATCTCCTCCCTGTACGGGGACCCGACTTTTTCCCCGTTGTCGTTGGGGCCCAACATCGTGGAGCCAGCGGCCTCCAACCGGAATCGATCTGGGGCTCCAGTCGCAGAGCCTGTGGACTCACCATCGCGGAGCTGGATGACTTTTGAGTGCGGAGTGCTGTGGTGGCTCGCGGCTGCGACCCGACTTCGGCGCTCGGAGGCTTCGGCTGTAGGCCCTGCGGACGGTAACATCGGGAGCTCGCGGGTCCCTGGTGGGAGACTGCTTTTCGGAGCTCCTGCAATGGCAAACTTCACCCGCCCAAATCGAGGGGTTTAAATCGACCCGGAGCGGGGCCTTACATCACCCGGTGCGGCTTAAAAAGCCGCGGGACTTACCATCGCCCGCCGGGGGCTCTAACAACTGCCTGCAAACTGTCAACATAGTCAGTCCCTGATTGTGTCAATACTCGCACTCGGCTGGCTGTGCGCAGCACAGCGCCCCGTCCCCCCCCTCCCCGTCCCTTCCCTCCCTTTCTCCCCATCTGCCCTCCCTCCACCTCACCCCTCTCCCTCTCCCCTCCACATCCACCTCCCTCCTCTCTCTCTCCCTCCCCCTCTCCAGCCCACCTCCACCTCCCTTTGTCCCCCACTCCCCCATCCCTCTCCCCTCCCTCCCTCCTCTCTCCCCCCTCTGCACTCCCTCCACCCCACCCTTCTCCCCTCCTCTCTCTCCCCCCCCTCCTTTGCCACCTCACTCCTGTCCTCTCCCCCTCCCTCCCTTTCCCCCCCTCCCATCCCCCTTCCCTCCCCTGTGTGTGTGGGGGGTCGTTAGTGTGCATGTGATGCAGGAACTCCCCCCTCCCCCCACAACTGCGCGCGAGGGAACGGGACCCAATGGGTCCCCCTTGGTCTCGGAACAATTAAAAACCCGTGACTATTTCTCTCCCTTGGGCTAACGCCAGCAATTAAAGCCACCATGTGGATTGGGTGAAAGAAGGGAAGAAACAGGCAGATTATCAGAGAGGAATTTTGTAATGGGATTGGATCATTGAAACCAAACCCACTTACAATATTGTAGGTTAGTCGATTAATATAACATACATATTTAATACCCAGTTGTTAAATTTGGATAATTCGCATCACCGGTAACATTTACAAGAACCAAATAGAAAGATTGTGTTCATTTGCATTATGTGCTTGGTGCTTCTAATACTACAATTGAAATAAACCCAAATCACTTTGGACAGTATAGCATGCTTTCAAACTCTGTTTGTGAATGTTCCTGTCTGCAGGTTGACAGCTGCATTTCCGTTGCAGTTTGTGGCTGCACTTTAAAGAGATTTACATCAATAAAACACTTTGTGGACTCCTAAAAGATATGCAAGGACATTGTGTAAATGTAAGCGGGTTTTTGCTGGAAGCACTCGATCTTGGAGGGATTTTTCCATTTCTGATACGCAAACAGGGGTGGTGGATGGACAAAGTTGCCGAAGGCGTCCGTGGGCTTGGAATGGAGTTTGGTCACTCGCGTTTTGAGTGAATCGGAGACCAAGATGGCGTGAAAGCCAAGGGAAGAGTCGGGGCTCTAGCAGAGGAAAGTGAGCGCTGGATGGAAACTGGCAGTGAGGGAGATGAAGTGTTAAGGATTTGAGTACAGGAGTAGGGAGGTTCTACTGCAGTTGTACAGGGTCTTGGTGAGACAACACCTGGAGTATTGCGTACAGTTTTGGTCTCCTAATCTGAGGAAAGACATTCTTGCCATAGAGGGAGTACAGAGAAGGTTCACCAGACTGATTCCTGGGATGTCAGGACTTTCATATGAAGAAAGACTGGATAGACTCGGCTTGTACTCGCTAGAATTTAGAAGATTGAGAGGGGACCTTATAGAAACTTACAAAATTCTTAAGGGGTTGGACAGGCTAGATGCAGAAAGATTGTTCCCGATGTTGGGGAAGTCCAGAACAAGGGGTCACAGTTTAAGGATAAGGAGGAAATCTTTTAGAACCGAGATGAGGAAAGCATTTTTCACACAGAGAGTGGTGAATCTCTGGAATTCTCTGCCACAGAAGGTAGTTGAGGCCAGTTCATTGGCTATATTTAAGAGGGAGTTAGATGTGGCCCTTGTGGCTAAAGGGATCAGGGGGTATGGAGAGAAGGCAGGGATGGGATACTTAGTTGGATGATTAGCCATGATCATATTGAATGGCGGTGCAGGCTTGAAGGACCGAATGGCCTCTACTCCTGCACCTATTTTCTATGTTTCTATGTTAAAGCGGTGAATAAGAGCTGGAAGCGGCACCGATACAGACATGATGTACCTGAGAGAGAGGTGAGGGAGGAAGACTGAAACAAGGAATGATCTACAGAGAAACAGGCAGAGCCCGAGCACAACGGCCTCTAACACATGTAATCTGGTGGAGAGCACATCCTGCAAACACGCTATCTCTTCTCTGACTGCGGACTTTAGGACACTGGAGCTCAGGACCCGCTGCCCACGGCTGCTGCTGAACCTGCAGGAAGGGAGATTGTTTCAATCTTTATATTTTCACAAAAGCATTTCTGTTCAGTTGCCAGACGCAGTTAACGGGTTAAAATGAACGGATCGCCAGACAGCTCTGATTCCAGTTGCTGTTTATTTCACTCTTCCCACATTTACATTCGCCCTGGTTTTATTTCCGCGCTCACTGGAATTTTACAACGCGGGAATTTGAGCCATTTATCACCGACCTGATCCCAGCACACACGAACTGCGGGTAATCCACTTCCTGGTGTCTGGGAGACTCCCCCGGGTCCGGATACATCTCACACCCTTCTGATCCTCAGACAACTCGAGCTCCGGATGCGCTGTTTCCACATCCAAGGTGACGGAGACTGGGGGGGGGGGGGGGGGGGAGAAGCAGAGAATTAGAGAGTTGCTGGGGGTCGGGGGGGGGAGACTCGGGCAGCGCGGTCCCGGGACCGGGGGGAGAAGCCGCTCGGCCTCAGGCACAGGCGGGCGGACGGACTTTCTCGATACCACTGTTGGGGATAGCGAGGAAGTCTGTCAAAGATTGCAACAAGATGAACTACAAGCTAGTTCATCGATTCCACCATTCCATGGGTGGAAATTGCTTTTAACACATTGGGGAGGGGATTGGCACAAGGAGAGAGTTATTATCATGAAAGCTCATCAGCGCCTCTACTTCCTGAGAAGATTATGGAGAGTCGGTTTGTCAAGGAAGACTCTCTCTAACTTCTACAGGTGCACAGTCGAGAGCATGCTGACCGGTTGCATCGTGGCTTGGTTCGGCAACTTGATCGCCCTGGAGAGGAAAAGACTACAAAAAGTAGTAAACACTGCCCAGTCCATCATCGGCTCTGACCTTCCTTCCATCGAGGGGATTTATCGCAGTCGCTGCCTCAAAAAGGCTGGCAGTATCATCAAAGACCCACACCATCCTGGCCACACACTCATCTCCCTGCTACCTTCAGGTAGAAGGTACAGGAGCCTGAAGACTGCAACAACCAGGTTCAGGAATAGCTACTTCCCCTCAGCCATCAGGCTATTAAACCTGGCTCGGACAAAACTCTGATTATTAATAACCACTTTCTGTTATTTGCACTTTATCAGTTTATTCATGTGTGTCTATATTTATATAATGGTATATGGACACACTGATCTGTGTTGTAGTAAATGCCTACTATGTTCTGTGTGCTGAAGCAAAGCAAGAATTTCATTGTCCTATACAGGGACACATGACAATAAACTCACTTGAACTTGAACTTGACTTGAGTGCGAAGAGGGGCGAGAGGAACGATCGCACGGTGGGGCTGATAAATAACAAGGACGAGTCTGCCTACAGAGATGAAGTCCAAAAACTGACTGTCTGGTGCACTAAAAATAACCTGGTACTCAACCCAATGAAAACAAAAGAACTGGTTGTTGACTTCAGGAGGAGGAGAGAGGAACCTACTCCTCTGTACATCAAAGGAGACATGATGGACAGAGCCACTGACTTTAAGTTCCTGGGAATATACATAGAAACTTATAAAATAGGTGCAGGAGTAGGCCATTCGGCCCTTCGAGCCTGCACGACCATTCAATGTGATCACGGCTGATCATCCACCTCAGTATCCTGTACCTGCCTTCTCTCCATACCCCCTGATCTCTTTAGCCACAAGGGCCACATCTAACTCCCTCTTAAATATAGCCAATGAACTGGCCTCAACTACCTTCTGTGGCAGAGAATTCCACATTCACCACTCTGTGTGAAAAATATTTTCCTCATCTCGGTCCTATAAGATTTCCTCCTTATCCTTATATTGTGACCCCTTGTTCTGGACTTCCCCAACATCGGGAACAATCTTCCTGCATCCGGCCTGTCTAACCCCTTAAGAATTTTGTAAGTTTCTATAAGATCCCCCCTCAATCTTCTGAATTCCAGCGTGTACAAGCCGAGTCTATCCAGTCTTTCTTCATGTGAAAGTCCTGCCATCTCAGGAATCAGTCTGGTGAAACTTCTCTGTACTCCCTCTATGGCAATAATGTCTTTCCTCAGATTAGGAGACCAAAACTGTACGCACTCATTTGTTTTTTTATTATCTCACCAATAAATTTGAATAATAAAAATTATAATAAAAACCCAATTATACATAGCACACTTAGAACATGGAAACAAATAAAACAGAATCTAAAATTAAGAAACCTATCTCTCTCAATACCAATAGTCAATAACCCATCGTTTAAACCATCAATCATAGACAAATCATTTATACAATGGGAAAGAATGGGAATCAAAACGCTCGAAGATCTGTATGAATTGGGAAAATTACTATCATTTCAACAACTACAACTGAAATATAATTTGAAAAATAACCAATATTTTAAATATCTTCAAATTCGTGATTATCTGAAAAAATACACAAAAGACTATCATAATATGCCTTCCGACTTACTGGATGAAGCAATGAAGACAAAGGCGGAATCAGCTAATCTAATATCGTACTTATATAATATCATTTTAAACATAGAAATACCCACAACTGATGGAATTAGAAGAGACTGGGAACAAGAATTAGCTATAAAAATTTCAAAAGAGAGCTGGGATAATCATTTACTACAGGTGCATAAATGTTCGATCAATGTACGACATACGCTTATCCAATTCAAAACATTACATAGACTATATTATTCAAAAACTAAATTAAATAAAATCTTTCCTAATGTTTCACCAATCTGTGATAAATGTCTGTGTCAAGAAGCTACCATAGCGCATTCTTTTGTTTTTTGTACAAAAATCCAAAAATTCTGGTATGGAATATTTGATATTTTTTCAAAATTAATTAAAATAAAACTGGTACCAAAACCAGAATGGATCATTTTTGGAATATCGGGAGGTATCCCTGAATTAAACGTGTATCAGAAGAATTTATTCAATTACGGGCTAATAATGGGAAAAAAGCTCATACTTAAATTCTGGAAAAATGCGCCCACACCAACAATAAAAATGTGGACATCAAATATGTTTGAAACATTACATCTGGAAGAGATGAGATTCCTCTTAGCAGGTAAAGCAGACCAATTCCAAAAGACGTGGTCTACGTTTATGGACCTATTACAAGCATGAGGTGCAATAGTAATTTTAAAAATAAATAAATAAATAAATGGTATCAGGACCTGGCAATGGGAGGTAAAACAACAAAAACAGACTTGGTTGGTAGTCTTTCTGCGGAGTTTAATGTTATAATAGAGCGGTTGTCCCTACTTTCTTTTTCTTTCTTTTCTAGGGTCTACTTTCTTACTTTACTTCCTTCTCTAACTTCTTTTCTAAGGGGCTTTCTTTTCCCAACACTCTCTTGCACTTCACGACTCTTGCGCACTTTCTTTACTTTCCTTACTTCTATCTTTTTCTTAAAGCTCAAAAAAATGAAGCGGTACAAAAAATGTATTAAGATATATGTGTTGTGTATTATTGTAATTTACCGTACTTCTAATAAAAATAATAAAAAAAAAAAAATCCTTAAACTGTGACCCCTTGTTCTGGACTTCCCCAACATCGGGAACAATCTTCCTGCATCTAGCCTGTACACCCCCTTAAGAATTTTGTAAGTTTCTATAAGATCCCCCCCTCAATCTCCTAAATTCTAGCGAGTACAAACCAAGTCTATCCAGTCTTTCTTCATATGAAAGTCCTGACATCCCAGGAATCAGTCTGGTGAACCTTCTCTGTACTCACTCTATGGCAATAATGTATTTCCTCAGATTAGGAGACCAAAACTGTACGCAATACTCCAGGTGTGGTCTCACCAAGACCCTGTACAACTGCAGTAGAACCTCCCTGCTCCTATACTCAAATCCTTTTGCTATGAATATATATCTCCCAGGACCTCAAATGAACACTGTCACTCTCGTGAAGAAGTCACAGCAACGGCTGTATTTCCTGAGGTCTCTGCGGAGAGCAAACGTTTCACAGCCGCTGCTGCCCTTCTACCGGTGCGCCGTGGAAAGTATCCTCTCCTATGGTTCCTGATGTGGTTTGCTAGCTGCACTGTGGCTGAGAGGAGGGCACTGCAGAGAGTTATTAAAACTGCACAGAGCATCACAAACGCTCAACTGGCCTCCCTGGATGACATATACAGCGCCCGATGCTTGCGCTGGGCCACAAACATCAAGCAGGACACATCCCACCCTGCCTACCACCTTTTCACTCTGCTACCCTCTGGGAGGCGATACAGGTCTCTGAAGCCAAAAAAATAGTTTCTACCCATGTGCGATAAAAGAACTTAACTCTAACAGAGAACTCCGGGGAAGCACAATATAATTTGGGGTGCAAGATAATGCGCAAAATTCTTTTAAAATGTTTTTAATACCAATTTATTATTTTCTTTACTGATCTTGTGTATATGTGAGTCAATGGCTGTTGTGTTTTGTTCTTTTTACATTTTTTTATCCTGTGTCTAATTATGTACACACCGAAGGAGTTGCAATGGAATTTCGTTGCACAGATGTTTATGCAATGACAATAAACGTATTCCATTCGATTCTGCCATACACTGTCTTTTTTATTTTTTTTTATTTTTTTTTAATTAGAAGTACAATACGTTACAGTAATACACACCACATATATCTTATTACATTTGTTGTACCCCTTCATTTTTTGAGCTTTAAGAACGATACAAATAAAAGAAGTAAGGAAAGTTAGAAAGAGTCGTGAAAGTGCAGGAAAGTGTTGGGAAAAGAGAGCCCATTAGAGAGAGAGTTAGAGAAGAAAGTTAAGAAATAGACCTTAGAGAAGAAAGAAAGAAAGAGAAACAATCGCTCTATAATAAAAAACTCCGCAAAAAGGGATCTACCAACCATATTTTTCACCCCCCGTTACCAGATCCTGGCACCATTTATTTTTTAAATTCCTGTTGCTCCTTATGCCTGTAGTAAGTCCATAAATGCAGACCACGTCTTTTGGAAGTGGTCTGCTTTGCCTGCGAGGAGGAGTCTCATATCTTCCAGGTGTAATGTTTCGAACATGTTTGAAATCCACATCCACACCGCCCTCACTGCCGCCCTTGATTGGAGCCGCTGCCGAACTCCCCACCCATTGCACCCTTCTTCACGGTGGCCCGTTTATGTCTCGGCTCTGACAATTGGAGGGATCTACCCAGTAACAACACTAAGAGCAGCTCCGGGCCGCCGTGCTCCCCGACTCGAATCGACTCCTAACTAACTCAGCTCCGTCCTGCGCTGAGCTTATTGCGGGCCGGATAAAATCTCGTGGCAGGCCGCATTTGGCCCGTGGACGATAGTTGGGAGACCCCTTTAGAAACATAGAAACATAAAAAATAGGTGCAGGAGTAGGCCATTCGGCCCTTCGAGCCTGCACCGCACATTCAATATGATCATGGCTGATCATCCAACTCAGTATCCTGTACCTGCCTTCTCTCCATACCCCCCGATCCCTTTAGCCACAAGGGCCACATCTAACTCCCTCTTAAATATAGCCAACGAACTGGCCTCAACTACCTTCTGTGGCAGAGAATTCCAGAGATTCACCACTCTCTGTGTGAAAAATGTTTTCCTCATCTCGGTCCTAAAAGATTTCCCCCTTATCCTTAAACTGTGACCCCTTGTTCTGGACTTCCCCAACATCGGGAACAATCTTCCTGCATCTAGCCTGTCCAACCCCTTAAGAATTTTGTAAGTTTCTATAAGATCCCCCCTCAATCTTCTAAATTCTAGCGAGTACAAACCGAGTCTATCCAGTCTTTCTTCACATGAAAGTCTTGACATCCCAGGAATCAGTCTGGTGAACCTTCTCTGTACTGCCTCTATGCCAATAATGTCTTTCCTCAGATTAGGAGACCAAAACTGTACGCAATACTCTAGGTGTGGCCTCACCAAGACCCTGTACAACTGCAGTAGAACCTCCCTGCTCCTATACTCAAATCCTTTTGCTATGAATGCTAACATACCATTCGCCTTCTTCACTGCCTGCTGCACCTGCATGCCTACTTTTAATGACTGATGTACCATGACACCCAGGTCTCGTTGCATCTCCCCCTTTCCTAATTGACCACCATTCAGATAATAGTCTACTTTCCTGTTTTTGCCACCAAAGTGAATAACCTCACATTTGTCCACATTATACTGCATCTGCCGTGCATTTGCCCACTCACCCAGCCTATCCAAGTCACCTTGCAGCCTCCTAGCTTCATCCTCACAGCTAACACAGCCCCCCAGCTTCGTGTCATCCGCAAACTTGGAGATGTTGCATTCAATTCCCTCTTCCAAATCATTAATATATATCGTAAATAGCTGGGGTCCCACACTGAGCCTTGCGGTACCCCACTAGTCACTACCTGCCATTGTGAAAAGGACCCGTTTACTCCTACTCTTTGTTTTGAGACAGTTAGCATTGGCTTAATTGGGAAGAGTGTAGTGCTGGCTTCCTTCCGTGGTGGGTGGGAGCACTTAGGGGGGGGGGGGGTAAATGGGCTGGAGAATAGGTTTAAGTTACATTTCGACATACAAGAATACATTGTCCCCCACCTCTCAAAACATGCGGGTTTGTGTGTGGCCCCTGGGATTTACATGCTGGGATATCAATACTGGAGGATGCAGTTTTCTTCACACAAAGAGTTGTTAATAGGTTTCAGTTTTACCTCGTTTGATGATATCAAAATGTTCTTTCAATGCAATGTTGAAGAAAAAGGTGTGATCAAACTTTTCAATTGGCAGCGCGCCATCCACCACCGACATTGGTTTGGCTTCATCACAAACCCTGCAAATATTTAACAGCGGGTTATAATCTGAGCAATATTTTGTATTTGGCGTTCTTTTAAAACATACATAGTTTTAGTCAAAAACATGTCCTACCATGTGTTGCGACCAGCTTCCTCCTGAAATAACAAATAGACAAATCTCAATAGACTGTTCCCCACGGCGGGTATTTCAAGTCAAGACAACTTTATTTGTCACACATACACATACAAGATGTGCAGTGAAATGAAAGTGGCAATGCCTGCGAATTGTGCAAAAACTATAGAACAGAATCAGTATTTACATGTTAGGGAAAAAAAGTATTAAAGACACAACACAACAGTAAATGAGTCCCTGGTGAGATAAGGGTTTACAGTCCTGATGGCCTGTTGGAAGATACTCCGTCTCATCCTCTCTGTTTTCCCCAGCATGACAGCGGAGGTGTTTACCTGCCGTAGCAGCTGGAACAGTCCATTGCTGGGGTGGTAGGGGTCCCCCTTAATGTTGCGGGCTCTGGATCTGCACCTTCTGGTGTATAGTTCCTGCAGGGGGTGAGTGTGGTTCCCATAGTGCATTCAGCCGATCGCACTACTCTCTGCAGAGCCTTCCAGTCCTGGGCAGAGCTGTTCCCAAACTAGTTTGTGAGGTTGCCGGACAAGATGCTTTCTGCAGCCCCAGAGTAGTAGCAATGAAGGTTCCTCAAAGCGAATCTGAATTTCCTCAGCTGCCCGAGGTGGGAAAGGCTCTGCCTTGCCTTCCTCACTGAAGTATTTCACTAAATTGCAACAAAAAACCCCACTGATAATTCCCATTTCCCAACTCTTTGCCGCTGTCACTCAGACAGAAAGTGGATATTGTCGTAGAGACATCGAACACGGGGGAAAGCATTAGGAATGTCGATGAAAATAACTGCGAGTATGCAACTTACGAGTAAGACTAGGGCATGTTGTGGGATTTTATCTGGAGAAGATGTCAGAGATAATTGGGCATGGAACATTTTAAGATCAGCGGCGGTTTCAAATGGATAGGGGTTGGAAATATTATCAATGCTTGTGGGAAGAAGAAAAATAAAACCTGAAATGTATGATGGTCTTTAATAATCTTACTGTAAGAAATGCAGTAAACAGAACATGGAACTGACAGGGTGGCTTGGTTAATATTGCAGATAAATTTAAGTTGAATTAGGATAAATACACGAGGATTCCTGGAATTTGGGGCATTATTGTCAGATGTGGTGAGTAGTTGGACAGATGGAATATTGACCTAGTACTGAATTACTGGTAAATGCAGCATTTATTTCAGAAATTTAACCCACCATTTTGTGACTGTGCACTTTCACTTCACCAAACTGTAGTGTAACCCCTCACCTTCAGAAATATCAGGTCGTCCTTGAGGTCTATCTGTTCCTGTAGCTTTGAGAGTTCCTCCCGAATGGAATTTAAATTATTTTGTACCTCTTGAAGATTTTTCTCCATTGTTTTTACAATCTTCTCCACTTCTTCCCGGACATCTCAGAGCAAGCGCTCCTCTTTATCAGTGAGAATCTGGTGCATTTCAGCAAACTGGGATGTGATCAGTGACTGAAGGTTGTGTGACCCTTCCTGTCAGATGAAAGATGAGAATCAATATATTATGTCATTCTTGAGTGCAGAAATATGCCATTCGGCCCAATATATCCATGCTGGGCCCTGTACGCATCTACACTAATCCCATTTACATGTATTTAATTCGTAACTTTGGCAATTTAAGAGCTCATCTTAATAATTCGGTATTGGGGGTTCAGTATTGATGTGGATAGAGAACTGGCTGGCAAACAGGAAGCAAAGAGTAGGACTAAACGGGTCCTTTTCACAATGGCAGGCAGTGACTAGTGGGGTACCGCAAGACACAGTGCTGGAACCCCAGCTATTTACAATATATATGAATGATCTGGATGAGGGAATTGAAGGCAACATCTCCAAGTTTGCGGATGACACTAAGCTGGGGGGCAGTGTTAGCTGTGAGGAGGATGCTAGGAGACTTGGATAGGCTGGGTGAGTGGGCAAATGTTTGGCAGATGCAGTATAATGTGGATAAATGTGAGGTTATCCACTTCGGTGGCGAAAACAGGAAAGCAGACTATTATCTAAATGGTGGCCGACTAGGAAAAGGGGAGATGCAACGAGACCTGGGTGTCATGGTACACCAGTCATTGAAAGTAGGCATGCAGGTGCAGCAGGCAGTGAAGAAAGCGAATGGTATGTTAGCTTTCATAGCAAAAGGATTTGAGTATAGGAGCAGGGAGGTTCTACTGCAGTTGTACAGGGTCTTGGTGAGACCACACCTGGAGTATTGCGTACAGTTTTGGTCTCCAAATCTGAGGAAGGACATTATTGCCATAGAGGGAGTGCAGAGAAGGTTCACCAGACTGATTCCTGGGATGTCAGGACTTTCATATGAAGAAAGACTGGATAGACTCGGTTTGTACTCGCTAGAATTTAGAAGATTGAGGGGGGATCTTATAGAAACTTACAAAATTCTTAAGGGGTTAGACAGGCCGGATGCAGGAAGATTGTTCCCGATGTTGGGGAAGTCCAGAACAAGGGGTCACAGTTTAAGGATAAAGGGGAAATCTTTTAGGACTGAGATGAGAAAAACATTTTTCACACAGAGAGTGGTGAATCTGTGGAATTCTCTGCCACAGAAGGTAGTTGAGGCCAGTACATTGGCTATATTTAAGAGGGAGTTAGATGTGGCCCTTGTGGCTAAAGGGATCAGGGGGTATCAGGTACAGGATACTGAGTTGGATGATCAGCCATGATCATATTGAATGGCGGTGGAGGCTCGAAGGGCCGAGTGGCCTCCTGCACCTATTTTCTATGTTTCTAAAGGGGTCTCCCAACTATCGCCCACGGGCCACATGCGGCCTGCCAGGAGATTTTATCCGGCCCGCAGCAAGCTCAGCGCAGGACGGAGCTGAGTTAGTTAGGCGTCAAGTCGAAGAGCACAGGGACCCGGAGCTGCTCTTAGTGTTGTTACTGGGTAGATCCCTCCAATTGTCAGAGCCGAGACATAAACGGGCCGCCGTGAAGAAGGGTGCAATGGGTGGGGAGTTCGGCAGCGAAAAGGGATCAGGGGGTATGGAGAGAAGGCAGGAACAGGATACTGAGTTGGATGATCAGGCATGATCATATTGAATGGTGGTGCAGGCTCGAAGGGCCGAATGGCCTACTCCTGCACCATTTTTCTATGTTTCTATGTCTTCGGCGAGGAGGCTGAGGAGAGGAGGCTGATGATGGAGGCTGATGATGGAGGCTGAGGAGAGCAGGCTGAGGAGAGGAGGCTACGCAAAAAGCTCGAGAGGACGGAACGCGGTGAACACATGACAGGAGAGATGAGACAGTGTGAGGCTTGCAGGATGTGGGAGCCCAGGGACACGGATGGAGCCTCTGGCTGCTACAACTGTGGCAAGTGCGTCCAGGTTCAGCTCCTGAAGAACCGTGTTGGGGCACTGGAGAAGCAGCTGGATGACCTCAGGGCCATCCGGGAAAACGAGAGTTTCCTGGACAGGACCTACAGTGAGGCTGTCACGCCGAGTATACGGGAAGAACCAGGGTGTGTGACGGTGAGAAAGGGTGGTAATCGTGGAGTGCAGGAGACCCAGGTGGCTCTGCCTAATGAAAACAGGTAGGCATGCAGGTGCAGCAGGCAGTGAAGAAAGCGAATGGTATGTTAGCTTTCATAGCAAAAGGATTTGAGTATAGGAGCAGGGAGGTTCTACTGCAGTTGTACAGGGTCTTGGGAAGTCAGGGGAGACGATGTTTCCAGTCCGAGCGGCGGACACGTCGGGGGCTCCAAACCTAGAGATGGGACTCGACTGGCAAGACCGACGTCGGGCACAGCACTAGTGGTGGGTGACTCCATTATCCGTGGAGCAGACAGGAGATTCTGTGGCGGCAGGCGAGACGCGAGGATGGTCTGTTCCCTCCCCGGTGCCAGGGTTCAGGATGTCACGAGCCGAATTCAGAACATCCCTGAGAGAGAAAGTGAACAGTAGTTGTGCACGTAGGCACAAACAACATCGGGAAGAAGAGGAAGGATGTTCTCCAACATGAGTTCTGAGAGTTGGGAAGAAGACTGAAAGGCAGGACTTCTAGGGTGGTTATCTCTGGATGGCTTCCGGTAATAATAATAATAATATATTTTATTGTCATTGCACGTCAGTGCAACGAGATTCAGTGTGCAGCTCCAACCGATGAAAAAGAAAAGTAAAATAAATAAATAAGCTGTGTGTCGTGACCATCCGTGGGAGACAGTCCAGTGGGGGTGGGGGCACTCAGCAGGGCCGGTTCAGAGCCGCTATAGCTCTGGGAATAAAGCTGTTTCTGAGTCTGGAGGTTCGGGCGTAGAAGGCCTTGTAACGTCTGCTGGAGGGAAGTAGTTCAAACAGTCCGTTACAGGGGTGTGATGAGTCTTTATGGATGCTGACGGCCTTCCTGAGGCACCGTGTGTGGTAGATGCCCTCCAAAGCTGGTAGCTCTGTCCCAATGATCCTCCGCGCTCTGTGGACGACGCGATGAAGAGCTCTCCTCTCCTCCTCCGTGCAGCTGAGATACCACACAGAGATGCCATACGTTAATATGCTGTCTGTGTACCTCGTGCTAGTGAGGACAGGAACAGGGAGATAGGGAATCTGAATGTGTGGCTGAGGGGCTGGAGCAGAGAGCAAGGATTTAGATTTATAGACCACTGTGATCTCTTCTGGGGTAGGGGTGCCCTGTACAAAAGGGACGGGCTACATCTTAACTGGAGGGGGACCAACATTCTGGCAGGCAAGTTTGCTAGGGCTACACTGTGGGTTTAAACTAAATAGTGGGGGAGGGGAGGGATTGATAAATTGGGAGTATAAAGATGGAGTTGAAGGGGAAGTGACTACAGGAAAAGTTACAAAAGATTCTCGAATTAATGGGAAGGAAGGTTCGAGAAGGGATAAGAGCGTAAGGTCAGGGCCAATTGCGAGCGGTGCGAGGGGGGAAGTGAAAGCGGATGTCATAGTGTTGTATATGAATGCGCGAAGTATAAGAAATAAAGTGGACGAGCTTGAGGCTCAGTTAGAAATTGGCAAGTATGATATAGGATTACAGAGACATGGCTGCAAGAGAGCCAGGGCTGGGAACTGAATATTCAAAGGGTAGACTGATGGGACTGAAGGCTGATAAATCCCCAGGGCCTGATGGTCTGCTTCCCAAGAAGCGGCTCTAGAAATTGTGGATGCATTGGTGATAATTTTCCAATGTTCTATAGACTCAGGATCAGTTCCTGTGGATTGGAGGGTAGCTAATGCTATCCCATTTTTTAAGAATGGCGGTAGAGAGAAAACAGGGAATTATAGACCAGTTAGCCTGATATCGGTGGTGGAGAAGATGCTGGAGTCAAGTATAAAAGATGAAATAGCCGAACATTTGGATAGCAGTAACACGATCGGTCCGAGTCAGCATGGATTTACGATGGGGAAATCATGCTTGACTAATCTTCTGGAATTTTTTGAAGATGTAACTAGGAAAATGGACATGGGAGAGCCAGTGGATTTAGTGTACCTGGACTTTCAGAAAGCATTTGATAAGGTCCCTCATAGGAGATTAGTGGGCAAAATTAGGGCATATGGTATTGGGAGGTAGAGTGCTGACATGGATAGAAAATTGGTTGGCAGACAGTAAACAGAGAGTGGGGATTAAGCGGTCCCTTTCAGAATGGCAGGCAGTGACCAATGGGGTACAGCAAGGCTCGGTGCTGGGACCGTAGCTATTTACAATATACATCAATGATTTGGATGAAGGGATTCAACGTAACATTAGCAAATTTGCAGATGACACAAAGCTGGGTGACAGTGTGAACTGTGAGGAGGATGCTATGAGAATGCAGGGTGACTTGGGCAGGTTGAGGGAGTGTGCAGATGCATGGCAGATGAAGTTTAATGTGGAGAAATGTGAGGTTATCCACTTTAGTATCAAAAACAGGAAGGCAGATTATTATTTCATATGCTGAGAGAATGGGGCAGCTGGGCTTATACACTCTGGAGTTTAGAAGGATGAGAGGGTATCTTATTGAAACATATAAGATTGTTAAGGGTTTAGACATGCTGGAGGAAGGAAACATGTTCCCGATATTGGGGGAGTCCAGAACCAGGGGACACAGTTTAAGAATAAGTGGTAAGTCATTTGGAACGGAGACGAGGAAACACTTTTTCTCACAGAGAGTTGTGAGTCTGTGGAATTCTCTGCCTCAGAGGGTGGTGGAGGCAGGTTCTCTGGATGCTTTCAAGAGAGAGCTGGATAGGGCTCTTAAAGATAGCGGAGTCAGGGGATATGAGGAAAAGGCAGGAATGGTGTACTGATTGGGGATGATCAGCCATGATCACATTGAATGGCGGTGCTGGTTCGATGGGACGAATGGCCTACTCCTGCACATATTGTCTATTTCCACTTGTCCGCGTTTGGCCAAGACAGTTCTCAAACATTTCCCTTTTATATCTTTCAAATGTTGTTACGGTATCGGACTCAACTACCTCATCTGGCAGCTCGTTCCATGTACCCACTACCAAAGTTATCCTTCATGTTCGTTTTAAATCTTTTCCCACTCACCTCAGATCTATACCCTCACATTCTCGACCCCCCTACTATGGGTAAAAGACTGACCATCTAACGTTTCATATTATACACCTGCCACAGACCATTCTTCAGACTGCTGTGTTCCAGGGAGTAAAGTGATTGGCTGATCAACCCCTGCCAATAGTTGTGGCCCTCGACTATTGAGCTTTACAGTGGTGCCAAATCATTGCACACATCACAGGGATCAAACCCACACAAGAACATTAAATGGGCAGTACAAACCTGAACTCCAGAAATGCCCCCTTTCTGTTCCTGCTCCATTTTCTGGTTCTCTGATTCCTTTTTTGTGAGAGATTCGAAAGAAGATTTCACCTGTTCCTGGCGTTGGGTTTCAGATCAGAGAATAAAAATGTCAGACAATGAAGAAAAGATTAGACAATGATGTGATCAAAAGTGATTTGGTTTTACCTTGTAGAATTCAATTGCTTCTTCTATCAGCGTTAAGCTGTGAGACTTGTGTTCCTTCACAGTTGCACAAATAAAACAGATCAGTTTTTTGAGACAAACTAGGGCAGGACATACACAGTAAACGGGGAACTTTATAGAACTGAGAGATCTCGGGCTGCAGGTACACAGTGCCATGGAAGATGCAACAGTGACAGGCAGGGTGGTGAAGAATGTGTTTGTCACTCATGCTTTCATAGGTCAGGATATTAAATTTGACACAATATGGTTGTTAGTAAATTAGAGAGGGTGCAAAAGTATTTACGATAATCTCATCAGGTCTGAAGGGCTGGGTTATAAGGAGACGTTGTACAGGCAGGAACATTTGTCTTTGGAGCCCGTCCGGGTGTATTTATAGATGTGTATAAGATCTATATAAGGTGCACAGATAGGGTGAATAGCCACAGTATTTCACCCAAAGCAGGAGTATGAACGTCTGACTCTGTGATGCTTCCCAGCTGATGGGTTTAGTGGTATCTCCAATTTCCCTGCAGTCCACAATACTATTAATGTTTGCTTCTAGGTATTGCTTAAAGATATCAGAAACAAGAATAATGGAAAAGGTACAAGCTTTACCTCGTTTGAAGTCATCAGATGTTTCTCTGAATGCCGTGTTGAACGAAACAGGGCAATGAAACTTTTCAATCGGCAAGGCTTCATCTACCACCGACAGTGGTTTGGCTTCATCACGAACCCTGTAAATATTGAACAGCTGGTTATAAACTAAGCATTAGAAATGTTTTAAGGTATTCCACAAAACACCTACAATGTTTCCGTCAAGACAATGTCCTACCTTCGCTTGCGACCAGCTTCCTCCTGAAAGAAATAAAACACAAATCTCAATTGACTGAGATGGACCGTCCTCATCCCGACAGCGGGAATTTCACCAAATTTCTACAACCCTCTGATCATTCCCATTTCCCAACTCTTATCGCCACTGTCATGCAGAGAGAAAGCGGATATTGTCGCAGAGATGTAGAACGATGGGGGAAAGCACAAGGAATGTTCATGAGAATGACGCCATAACTGAGAGGATGGAACTTAATGAAAAGACTGGGCAGGTCATGGGATTTCATCTGGAGAAGAGGGCAGGAATGATGAGAGGGAATTTAATATTATCGGTGGATTTAAATGTGTGGGGATGAATTAATCTCTCAAATCGAAGGGGAGACAAATAATCAAAGTTGAAATGTAACGTGGTCTTCAATAAATACCTAAAGGAATGCAGTCATGAGAACATGGACCTCACTTGCATTGGAGGAACTGAAGCCAACAGCAGAGATAAATTTAAATGCAGGCGGTGATAATTGCTCGGTTCCAAGCTCCCATCCCAGGACTGATCTCCTCCTATTTGCCTAATTCCCGTCTATTACAATTACCCGATTTTTTTTTTAATGTATCCTCCTCTGGTTTAAAATATGTCTAACATGTAAAACCTTTCAGTCTCTTGGTTGGAGACTCCCAGATATTCACTGCCCTCTGTCCATTCGTGGTCCTTGGGATCAGATATAGGATCACCTGTCATTGCTCTAAACTCCACATAATATAAACACCTCTCTACATTCCGGCCAGACAGTCCTGAGATCCCATAGATTCAGCGGGAGGACAATTAGTTTCTGAACAACAACAGCTGGAACAGAGGGAACATTTACTCAGTTCCGAATTACTGGTAAATGCAGCATTTATTTCTGAAATGTCACCCACCATTTTGTGACTGCACTTTCACTTCACCAAACTGTAGTGTAACCCCTCACCTTCAGAAACTCCACACTGTCTTTTTGATCCATCTGTTGCTGCAACTTTAAGAGTTCCTCCTGAATAGATTTTAAATTCTCTTGAATCTTTCCAAGATTTGTCTCCATTGTATTTATAATCTTCTTCTCTTCCTCCCGGATATCAGCCAGTGTGCGCTGCTCTTTCTCAGTGAGAATCTGGTGCAGTTCAGCATACTGGGATGTGATCTTGGACTGAGGGTTGTGTGACTGTTCCTGTGAAATAAAAGGTGAAGAACAATATATAATGTCACTGATTGTGTTTCCTCACGACTTTAACGGTGACATTTGGCCTGTACCTGTTTTATTTGCTTTGGCAATTCAATAGTTTGTCTAAGGTAGACAAAAATGCTGGAGGAATGTACAACAGGGAGAAGGCGTGAACCACACGGGCAGCACCCGAGGTCAGGATCGAACCCGCTCACCAGAACTAGGAGACAGCAACACTACTTGTGTCACTGCGCTGCCCTAATATTACACGTATCACAGGGATCAAATCTACACATGATCAGGAAATCGAAACTGGAAAGTCTCACCAGAAATCTTCTGTTTCTGTTGCTGCTCCATTCGCTGGATCCCTGATTTCCTTTTTGTAAGAGACTGGATGAAAGATTTCGTCTGATGCTGGGATTGTGATTGAAAATCAGAGAATAAAAGTGTTAGATTATAAAGATGGAATTAAACAATGATGCGATCAAAATTTGTTTGCTTTTACCTTGTAGGTTTCAACAGCTTCTTTAACCGGCATGAAGCGGTGATCTCTGTGATCCCGCCCAGCTGCACAAATCACACAGATCAGCTTCTTGTCCGTTTCACAAAACAGCTTCAGTTCTTCCTGATGTTCCTCGCACTGAAGTTTACTTTCCTTCTCTGTCCGATTCAGGCTCAGTGTTCGAGCTTTCTCAGACAGTCTCGCCAAGGCCCGACTCACCCTGAGGGTGCGGTCTGTAAACTCCTCTCTACATTCCGGGCAGGAGTTTCTCCCCTCCCTGTCCCAACTCTGTGTGATACAGGAGCGGCAGAAGTTGTGCCCACACTCCAGTGACACCGGATCGGTGAAGAAATCCAGGCAGATGGGACAAACTGCCTCCTCGGTTAAACTTTCGACCTGGTCTTTCGAAGCCATTTTAACTTTTGATTTTAACCATCCACTGGTTGAAAACGCATTCCCATTTGCTGAAACTGCTGACGCCCTGCAGTAATTGATTGGAGCCCCGGAGGCTGAAGTGCATGGGATCAAGAGGTGAATGGATCGGGTAGTTTTCCACTGCGCTCGCTGCCGTCTCGTGGAATTAATGTTATTTAGCTGCAAGTGTTGAGTGTTCAGTGGCCTGGCCGCTCCCAACTAATCTCACATGAGGGAGGGGTCAGATAAACATTAAACTGCATCTGCCCACTCACCCAACCTGTCCTAGTCACCCTTCATCCTCGTAGCATCCACCTCATAGTTCGCACTGCCACCCAGCTTTGTGTCATCTCCTCTATTTCTCACCTCCTATCTCTCCCCTTCCCCCACTGACACATCGCCTCCACCCCTGACTCATCCGCCCCGCCCCTCTCCCCGCTTCCCCCGCCCATCTACCCGCCTCCCTCGCCACTGCTTCTCCCTCCCTCTCCCCGCTCTTCCCCCGCCCCTCTCCCCGCCTCCCTCGCCACTGCCACTCCCTCACTCTCCCCGTCACTCTCCCCGCTTCTCCCGCCCCTCTCCCCGTCGCTTTCGCCGCTTCTCTCCGCCGCTCCCCGTCACTCTCCCCGCTTATCCCGCCCCTCTCGCCGCTTCTCCCTCCCCTCCCCGCTTCTCCCTCCCCTCTCCCCGCCTCTTCCAGCTCCTGTCCCTGCTTCTCCCGCCCCTCTCCTACTAGGGACAATTTATATATTCACCAAGCCAATTATCCAACAAACCTGCACGTCTTTGTAGTGTGGGAGGAAACAAAAGATCCCGGAGAAAACCCACGCAGGTCAGGAGGAGAACGTGCAAACTCCGTATGGACAGCGTCCGCAGTCGAACCCGGGTCTCCGGCGCTGCATTGGCTGTAAGGCAGCAACTCTACCGCTGCTCCACCGGGACCGATTTGTGGAATTCTCTGCCTCAGATGGCAGTGGAGGCCGATTCACTGGATGCGTTCAACAGAGAGTTAGATAGAGCTCTTAGTGCTGGTGGAATCAAGGGATATGGGGAGAAGGCAGGAACGGGGAACTGGTTGTGGATGATCAGCCATGATCACATTGAATGGCGGTCCTGGCTCGAAGGGCCGAATGGCCTCCTCCTGCACCTATTGTCCATTTATCGATGTATCCCATCTTGTCCCCCTCCTCTAAACCTTTCCTCTTCCCCTCCCCTCCTTTCCCACCTCTCTTCCCCCCACCCCTCCTCCCCTCTCCGCTTCCCCACCCTCCACCCTTCCCACCCCTCAGCCATCCCCCCCTCCCTTCCCCATCCCCTCCGTCCCCTTTCCCTTCACCTCCCCCCTCACGACGCTCCCATTGTCCTGCCCCCCCCCCCCGCACGTGACAAGGGCCCCGCCCCCAGCATCATCCCGGCTGCAAAGATTGGCAACTGTGAAGCTTTGGTCATGGGGGTGACACAAGTTACAGAAGTGAAGATCCAGGAAGTTATCCACAGTGACATTCAACAAAACTGTTGTGTTTATTTCTAAATCATTCTGTTCAGTCAAAAGGGACCGACAGACAGACAGACAGCAGTGTTTAAACGTGTTCATTCATTAAATTAAAAATCTCCTGGGAACCCATGACTTGGTCACCCAACCTAAGCTGGGACTGACAGTGGGAGCTTCACATGTTTCAATGTCCCATCTACAAATACTACAACACTCACTTTGTCCAACTCACTGGTGAGGCTGCACTCGAGAATATTATGTGTAAAAGGACACAAAGTGCTGGAGTAACTCAGTGGGTCATAAGTGATAGGAGCAGAATTAAGTCAGAGGGCCCATCGTCTACTCCGCCATTCAATCATGGCTGATCTATCTCACTCCTAACCCCATTATCCCGCCTTCTCCCGATAACCTCTCCTACCCGTGCTAACCAATCTATCTATTTCTGCTTGAAAAATATCCACTGACTTGGCCTCCACAGCCTTCTGTGGCAAAGAAATCCACAGACTCACTACCCTCTGACTAAAGAAATTCCCCCTCATCTCCTTCTTAAAACAACGTTCTTTAATTCTGAGGCTATGACCTCTAGACCTAGACTCTCCCACTGCTGGAAACATCCTCTCCACTCTATCCAAGCATTTCATTATCCAGTACATTTTGATGAGATCTCCCCGCATGCTTCTAAACTCCAGCGAGCACAGGCCCAGTGCAGTCAAACGCTCATCATGCAGCATCTCCGGAGAACATGGAGAGGTGACGTTTTGGGTCGAGACTCTTCACTCAATCCGAAATGTCACCTATTGAGATTCTCCGGCGATGCTGCCTATTCAATTATTCAAATATTCCTTACACCAAGTCAAGCCTGATGCACCAATTAAATCATACAGTGCAGAAACAGGCCCTACAGCCCAACTTGCCCACCCCCACCAACATGCCCCGTCTACACTAGTCCCACCTGCCCCACATTTGGCCCATAACCCTCTAAACCTTTCCTGTCCATGAACCTGTCCAAGTCAGTCAGTCAGTCAGTCAATTTTATTTGTATAGTACATTTAAAAACAACTCACGTTGACCAAAGTGCTTTACATCAGTGCAGGTACTAACGTGCTACATACAATGGTACACAGATCGAACAATACATACATAAACTGTTTACAGTGCTCCCTCAGAGGACCTCAAGAAACGCTAGGTATTAGAAATAGGTTTTGGGCCTCGACTTAAAGCAGTCGATGGAGGGGGCAGTTCTGATGAGGAGAGGGATACTGTTCCACAGTCTAGGTGCTGCAACCGCAAACGCGCGGTAGCCCCTGAGCTTAAACCTGGACCGCGGGATAGTCAGTAGCCCCAAGTCGGCCGACCTGAGGGACCTGGAGGTAGAATGGTGGGTTAGAAGATTTTTGATATGGGCTGGGGGGGCAGGGGCAAGCCCGTTAAGGGCTTTGTATACATACAGGAGGAGCTTGAAGTTGATTCTGTACCGTACTGGGAGCCAGTGGAGAGAGGACAGAATCGGGGTGATGTGGCCCCTTTTACGGGCAACCGTCAAAAGTCTCGCTGCGGTGTTTTGGACCTATTGCAGGCGGGACATGGATGATTGGCTGATGCCAGTGTATAGGGAGTTGCAGTAATCAAGGCGGGAGGAGATGAATGCTTGGATGATTTTTTCAAGGTCGTTGAATTGGTGGAATTGTTTTATTTTAGCTAGTGTCCGAAGCTGGAAGAAGCTAGCTTTTACCACAGCATTGACTTGTTTGTCAAATTTCAATGCTAGGTTAAATATCACGCCAAGCCTTTTGACGTGCGGTTTGAGTAAGGAGGTTAGGCTTCCAAGGCTGCCTGTTATTGTTTTGATGGAGTCCGAGGGGCCGAGTTGGATGACCTCAGACTTGCTCTCGTTTAGTTGGAGGAAGTTCTGCGCCATCCAACATTTTATATCCTCGAGGCAGTTCATGAGGCTGAGTAGATTTGATCGGTTGTTGGGTTTCAGGGGGAGATGGAGCTGTGTGTCGTCTGCATAGCAGTGGAAAGAAATGCCGTGCCTTTGAATGACTTGGCCAAGGGGGAGCATGTACAGAGAGAAGAGAATGGGGCCTAGGATGGAGCCTTGTGGAACCCCGCAGAAAAGGCCAGCTGTGGAAGAGAAAGAGTTGCCTATGGTGGTAGAGAAACTCCTATCTTTGTGGTGGGAAACGAACCAGCTCAGGGCAGCGCCATCAACACCAACCCCGTTCCGGAGACGGTCAATTAGGATGGTGTGGTCCACTGTATCAAACGCTGCGCTGAGGTCGAGAAGGAGCAGGATTGCACAGTCGCCGGAGTCGATGGCAAGAAGCAGGTCGTTGTGTACCTTCAACAAGGCAGACTCTGTGCTGTGGTGGGCCCTGACACCTGATTGGAAACTGTCCAGGATGGAATCTTGGTGTAGGTAAGGCATTAGTTGATTTAGAATTACCGTGTCAAGGTCTTTTGAAAGGAAAGGCAGTTTGGAAATAGGCCTGTAGTTGCTAGGCAGGGTGGGGTCTAGGTTAGGTTTTTTCAGGAGGGGCTGGACCACCGCATGATTGAAACAGGTTGGAACAGCGCCAGTGGCCAGAGAACTGTTGATGATAGAGAGGATGCTGGGACCGGCTATTGCAATGACATCTTCAGAAGGGCAGAGGGGGAAACGTCGAGGGGGCAGGTTGCAGGTTTCATAGTGGAGACCAGCTTTACAAGGGAGTGTAGAGTAATGGGTTGGAAACAGTCTAATTTAGAAGAACAGACCAATGAGACAGCTAGGTCACGGATGGGAGGGGAAATATTCGTTCTAACTTTGCTGATGAAAAATGTAGTAAATTCTTCGCACTTAGCAGGGGACCCAGCTAAGCTGGTACTGGGGGCAGGACAAATGACAAATTGGCATGGATCAGTCTGAGCCACAGCTCACTGTTCCAATGCACATTATAAGCTCAACTCGTCGAACTCCTTAAGAATTGTGTACGTTTCTATCAGATCCCCCACCCCCCCCCCCCCTCAATCTTCTACATTCTGTGAGACTATTCCCTGGATCCTTTCATTGACTCTCTCCCTATTTGGACCCACAGCCTCGGAACACCATCCCAGCTGAGAAGGATGTGGTGAAGAGGCTTCTGCTGTTTCTGCTCTCCATTGTTGCTCTGCAGGTCTACCTCACGCCAGTGGCCCACCTGGATGAGCGATTGCCGGTCCCTGAGAGACAGGAGTTGGGACTGAAGTGCGAGAGCTTCCTCCACCCTTGGCCACTCTGGATGGGCTATTCCCCCACCAGCGCGTTGTGTAGCTGAAGGCGCAGTCCTGCATGTGATCAACAGCAGGAAGAGTTGACTGTCATCTTCAGAACCTACTGCCCTCCTCCCATCACGAAGCAATCTTCACAGAGGGAACGTCTCATGGAAGACGGAATGGCTTTTTGGTTTTGTTTCATTAATTATCACGTGTAACGAGGTGCCGAGAAAAACTATTATGTTGCGTGCTATCCAGTTGGCGGAAAGACAATACAAGATTACAATCGAGCCGTTTACAGATACATGATAAGGGAATCGTGTTTAGTGCAAAGTAAAGCCAGCAAACTCTGATCGAGGAGAGTCCAAGGGTCACCAATGAGATAGACAATAGTTGAGGATGGCACCACATCCTGGTTGTGGTAGGATGATTCAGTTGCTTGATAACAGCTGGGAAGAAACTGTCCCTGAATCTGGAGGTGTGCGTTTTCACATGTATACTTTTGCGTGGTGGGAGAGGGGAGAAGAGGGAGTGGCCAGGGTGCGACTCGCCCTTGATTATGCTGCTGGCCTTGCTGAGGCAGCGGGCGGCTTTTGTTGATTAAAGGGCCAGTCCCACTTGGGCGTCATTTGCGCGTCATTTACGCAAAATCATTTATGCGTCACAAGGCACGACGTGCGCAAGGCGCATGGTGAGACGTGGTGGCGTAGGCAGTGACGTGTGGTAGCGCGGCGCACCAGGACTTTGGGATTCTCAAAATCCTCGCACGGCATGTCTGAGACACTACATCTTGAAGATATGAGACTCGTCTCAGCAGGAAAATCAGAGCAATTTTTAAAGACATGGTCTCCTTTAATTGATTCATTACAAGTATAGTATGGTGCAACACAACTCTGGAAATAAACCGATTCACGAACTGGGTGATGGGTGTGGTGAGATATGAAGCAGGTATATCCACACATAAGGTCCATTTTTTCTTCTTTTCTCCTTTCTGTTTTTTCGCGTTTTAAAAATTATTTTATGGGTTTCCTTCTTTATTTTTCCTATAGACTATCACTTGCTCTCCCCTGGTCTGCACATGTGGCAGTCCAGAGGTTTACACATCCGGAAAGTACTGCAGAGGGTGGTGAAACTTGCCCAACGCATCACCGGTTCCTCACTCCCCTCCATTGAGTCTGTCCAGAGTAAGCGATGTCTGTGAAGGGCGCTCAGCATCGTCAAGGACTGCTCTCACCCCAGCCACAGTCTGTTTACCCTCCTCCCATCCGGGAGGCGCTACAGGTCTCTCCGTTGCCGGACCAGCAGGTCCAGGAACAGCTTCTTCCCTGTGGCTGTTACATTACTTAACTCTGTACCTCGGTGATTGCCAGTCACCCCCCCACCGCACCCCACCCCCGGGCACTCCGCCCCCCAGAAAAATTGCACTACTACGACTGTATGTACGTATATATATTTATTGCTCATTATTCTATGTTCGCTCTTCTGGGTGAGATGCTAACTGCATTTCCATGTCTCTGTACTGTACACTGCACAATGACAATAAAGTTTGAATCTGAATCTGAATCTGACATCACTACTTCCTTCACTCTTTCTCTTTCTCGTTCTTTCTTTCTCGTTCTATTTCTTTCTTGTTAAATTTAAAATAGAAGTTGTACACGAAATGTATTTTGTCGTACGCCGCGGTTTATACTACTGTAGATTGCTTCTAATAAAAATACAAAACAAAAAAAAAAAATCCTTGGTTCTTGGTCCTCCAAAATATTCCAACTGGAATTTAAACTGGAGGTGGTGAAGGGAGGGATTAAGCCAGAAAGGGTTATTGGGAAGAAAGAGCTACTTTAAATGTAGTTGCATCTGTTTGGGTAACTATAGTTGGGTGGAGATTATTCCATGCTTTAATTGTGCGGGGGAAGAACGAATTGCTGTACACATCTGTCTTTGTAGCTGGGATCACAAATTGAATCGAATGCCCTCGTCTGCTCCTAATTGGTTTGGGTTTGGTGTAGGTCTTGTAGTCTCTGTCGAGCTGACCATTTAACATTTTGTAAAAACAGGTCAAACGGTGAGCTTCACGTCTGTCTTGGAGAGGGTTCCACCCCAGAGAACTCAGATGTTTGGTGACACTCGCGTCTCTCTCATCGGTGTTAGTAACAAATCCAGCTGCCTGTCTTTGGACACGTTCGATGGAAGAAATGTTTGTATTTGTTTATGGGTCCCATGCTGCAACTGCATAGTCCAAATGAGGTCTAACGAGGGTGAAGTATAGCTTCTCCTTGACAGAAGTTGAACAATGATGAAAGTTGTGCCTCAGAAAGTTTAGGACACCTGTTGCTTTCACCTGCGTGACGCGCAAATGATGCCCAGGTGGGACAGGCCGTTAAGGGATTGGATCGAGCTTCATATCCCAAATAACTGCCTGTTACTTTGGATTTATTGCACTTGGATTTTCCTGAGGTTTGTGTCACATCATAGGGGGAGTGGGTTTGTTACACCCAAGGGTCTCACTGTTATCCAAACGGCTTTAAAATAAAAGCATTCAGATGGACTTAAGAACAATGTTCGATGTTATTTAAAAAAAACTTCACACAATGAAGATATTTGAGAACATAAAGCTGGAGAAACTCCGCGGGTCAGACAGCTTCTCTGGAGAAAAGGAATAGGTGACGTTTCGGGTCGAGGCCTTTCTTCACACTGAGATTCAGGGGAAAGGGAAACAAGAGATATAGATGGTGATAGAGGAAGATATAGAACAAATGAATGAAAGATATGCAAAAAAATAACAATGATAAAGGGAACAGGCCGTGGTTAGAAAAAGGCTAGATGCTGGAAAAATGTTCCCGATGTTGGGGGAGTCTAGTGACAGGTGTCACAGTGTGAGACTAAGTGGTAGTCCATTTAGAACTGAGATGAGGGAAAACTTTTTCACCCAGAGAGTTGTGAATCTGTGGAATTCTCTGCCACAGAAGGCAGTGGAGGCCAATTCACTGGATGTATTCAAGAGGGAGTTAAATATAGCTCTTACGGCTAGGAAAGAACTGCAGATGCTGGTTTAAATTGAAGGGAGACACAACATGCTGGAGTAACTCAGTGGCACTGGCAGCATCTCTGGAGAGAAGGATTTCCTTTTTTCCAAAGGTGCTGCCTGTCCCGCTGAGTTTCTCCAGCATGTTGTGTCTACCTAGCTCTTCGGGCTAATGGAATCAAGGGATATGGGAAGAAAGCAGGAACGGGTTACTGATTTTAGATGATCAGCCATGATCATATTGAATGGCGGTGCTGGCTCGAAGGGCCGAATCGCCTACTCATGCACCTATTTTCTATGTTCTATGTTCTTGGTTCTTGGTTTCTTGGTCCTCCAAAATATTCCAAATGGAATTTAAACTGGTGGTGGTGAAGGGAGGGCTTAAGCCAGAATGGGTTATTGAGAAGAAATGTCCATGTTAGCTGCGGGCTGGATGCGAATGAGTTACAGACAATGAGACTCAACAAGACGGCTTTGAAACTGGTAAAAGTACTTGTGTGGGGAAGGGACAGAGAGAGAGGAAATACAGGGGTTACGGTGCTAGGGGAATCAATATTCATACCGCTGGGTTGTAAACTGGATTTTTTTACTGTAATTTAAAAAATGGATTGCATCTTACTGCCATCTAGTGTATTCATTCGCCATTGTTGTAAGGGATTGATAATGAAAATTCCTGGTACTATATTTGAAATTTCATAATTGTGTAAAAAATGTGTAGCATATTTAATTAATTTTGGTGTAATGCTTTTATTCACGTTTGTTGTGCCATGTCTAGCCCTGGTTTTGTAATTTGGTTTAGAGATACAGCGCGGATAACAGGCCATTCGGCCCTCTGAGCCCGTACCGACCAGCGTTTCCCCGCACAACAACATTATCCTACACACACTATGGACAATTTACATTTATACCAAGCCAATTAACCTACAGACCTGTACGTCTCTGGAGTGTTGGAGGAAACCGAAGATGTCGGAGAAAACCCATGTAGGAATGTACAAACCTCGCACAGACAAGCACCCGTAGTCAGGATTGAACCCGGGTCTCTGGCGCCGTAAGGCAGGTGATCTAACGCCAGTTTAGTTAGTTTAATTTACTGTCACGTGTACCGAGGTACAGTGAACATCCTTTGTTGCTTGCTAACCAGTCAGCAGAAAGACAACACATGATTACAATTGATCCATTTACAGTGTACAGATACATGATAAGGGAATAACGTTTAGTGCAAGGTATAGCCAGCAAAGTTCGATCAAGGGTCATCAAAGAGGTAGATAGTAGTTCAGGACTGCTCTCTGGTTGTGGTAGGATGATTTAGTTGCCTGATAACAGCTGGGAAGAAACTGTCCCTGAATCTGGTGGTGTGTCTTCACTCTTTTCGCACTATGCCACAATGCCACCCTAAAGATGCTTTAATAGATATTTTATTTTTGCTCCAGCTAAATTATTATTATTATTTTTATTTTATTTTATTTATTTTTTTATTTTTTAGAAGTAAAGTACATTACATTAATTCAAGCCAAATATAACTTATTACATTTCTTGTACCACTTCATTTTTTAAGCTTTCAAAAGAGAAAAAAGTAAAGAAAGTGAGAAAGAGTCGTGATTGTGTGAAAAAGTGATCAAGAAAAAAGACCCATTACGCGAAGAGTTAGAGAAAAAAGTTAAGAAATAGGCCGTAGAAAAGACAAAAGAGAAAATGAATCAAAAGCTCTATTAAGAAGACAGAGCAGAAAGGGATATACTAACTTCGTATTTTTCATCCCCCCTTACCAGATCCTGAAATCATTTCTTTTCAGGGACGTTTTTCCAGAATTTAAATATGTTTTTTCCCCGTTATTAACCCGTAACTAAATAGATTCTTTTGAAACACAGTTAGTTCAGGGCTGCCCTCCATTGTTCCAAAAATAATCAATTCTGCTTTTGGTATCAATTTTATTTTAACTAATTTTGTGAAGATTTCAAAAATTTCAGTCCAACATTTTTGAATTTTTATACAAAAAAACAAATGAGTGCGTACAGTTTTGGTCTCCTAATCTGAGGAAAGACATTCTTGCCATAGAGGGAGTACAGAGAAGGTTCATCAGACTGATTCCTGGGATGGCAGGACTTTTATATCCTAAAGGGATCAGGGGGTATGGAGAAAAGGCAGGAATGGGATACTGAGTTGGATGATCAGCCATGATCATATTGAATGGCGGTGCAGGCTCGAAGGGCCGAATGGCCTACTCCTGCACCTATTTTTCTATGTTTTTCTATGTTTTCTATAGTAGCTCCAGCAAAATTATGGGGTGAAATGATTCTCGGAATAGTTTGCATGATCCGGTGTTGTGCAATGTGTTGGAGAATTGAATAACTGACGAGGTGACGCCAGGTGGCAGCCTGTTTGAACTTCCTCATTCGGGAGGAAGTGGATGTACTTGTGGATACAAAGTGCTGGAGTAACTCAACGCTTTGGGTGTCATTCTTGGGGGAAACCAGCTGAGTTACTCACTTTGCACTTTGCGAAATTGCTCGCAATTTGTTTAATTTGACGACACAGAGTGGAAACGAGCCCCTCGGTCCACCAAGTCTACGCCGACCAACAATATCCGTACACTAACACCATCCTACACGCACTTCGCGTAACTTAATTCAATCTCCCTCATATATACCAATTTCTAAAACACCTCTATCCATCTATCCGCTATAAATATTATGTCGGATCTTATTTGTAAATACATTTTAGTTTAAATCTATATCAAAAGTAAGATCTTGACCACTTCCGATGTTGTTCCGCCCTTCTATCTCCACCTACTCCCAAACTCGCGTTTACGCAGCTGTTGAATTCCGCACCAACACCGCTTGTGTCGCGTTGTTACTCGGGGGGAGTTTAGGACCCGGGGGAGCCCGGAGCTCAGGACCCGCCGCCCGCGGCTGCTGCTGAACCCGCGGGAAGGGAGATTGTTTCAATCTTTATATTTTCAATAAAGTAATTTCTGTTCCGTTGCCGGACGCGGTTAACGCGTTAAAATGAACGGATCGACAGACAGACAGACAGCTCTGATTTCAGTTGCTGTTTATTTCACTCTTCCCACATTTACATTTTTTTTACACACCCGGAGCGGAACCGGAGCAGATTCTCAGCCAGTTTCCATCCCAAGTCCAGAAGAAAGGATAAAGTTTCTCCGTGAATTTATTCCCAGTGAAGGTGTGGAGATGGGACTTGGTGTCCGCGTCGTGAAATGAAACTGTCCCGGACTCGTAACTGAGATAAACTCCCACCCTCCCGGGGATGGGACGGGCGGGGAGAGGGGATAGAGGGGAGGTGAATGCAACAAACTCGCCAACCCAACCCCGCCCGATGCTCCAGAACCCAGTCTCCGGGGTCAGGTCGACCCCTCCCTTCCTCTCCACAGACTCTGCGGCGACTCCCAGCCTCCAGCACTGACTCCCCGCCACCTCCACCTCCCAGTAATGTCTCCCCGATGTGAATCCCTCCGATCCCAGCACACACGGCCAGCCTGTAAACCTCTTCCCGGTGTCAGGGAGACTCCTCCGGGTCCCGGTCAGTCTCACCCTCATCCGATCCTCAGACACCTCGAGCAGCGGATGCGCTGTTTCCACATCCAGGGTGACGGAGACTGGGGGGAGAAGCAGAGAATCAGAGAGTCCCCGGGGGTCGGGGGGAGACTCGGGCAGCGCGGCCCCGGGACCGGGGGAGAAGCCGCTCGGCCTCAGGCACAGGCGGGCGGACAACTGGAACCTTGCCCGGGGTTTCACCCACAACCACATCGGGTGGACAACAGACATCTTTCCCAGAGATTTTATCCAGGTAAGGAGAGGGGAATTTCGTGAGGTGGGGGAGGGTGGACGGGGAGGACGAGTGCGGAGAGTGAGGAGGATTGCGAGATTGCGGTGGGGATGGAGAAATGAAGCGGGCTATTCAGAAATGGAGGCAGATCGGAGCAAGAGGATATTGAGGTGAGTGGTAGTTTGAGGTTGTTAAAGAGGAGGTAGAGGTGTGGGGTGGAGTTGCCATGATCATAGTGAATGGGAGGGGGAGACATGAGGGGCCAGAGGACCTGCCCCTGTTTCTTTGAGTGGAGGGTGAGAGAGAGGGAGGGGTGGTTTGGACCATGGGAGGAAGCAGAGGTTGAATGATCGGGTGTTGGACAGAATTGATGGAGACTTGTAGTTGTAGGGTCGCTGACAGAGAGGGGATTCATGGGTGGATTTGATGGGTGTGTACAACCAAGAACACACTGATCTCATTGTGAACCAATACATGAACTTCACTGAGGGACTTGACAATGTTGCGCATGTAAGGCTGCTCCAGAAAGTGAAGGCAGGTGGGATCCAAGGCGAGCTGGTGAAATGGATCCACAATTGGCTTGGTGGTTGGAGGTAGAAGGTAGCGGTAGAAGGATGATTTTTCTGCTTGGAGGTCTGTGACTGGTGGAGTGCAGCAGAGATCGGTGCTGCAGCAGGGATATCAAATCAAGAGTGCATGTTTATCTTGAGAGCAAGGAATTTTAAAGTGGATCTGAGTAGGAAGTTTTCTTTACACTGAGAGTGGGTGATATCTGCAACATGCTACAGAGGAGGCAGTGGTGAGATCTAATCATTATATTTGAGGCACTTATCTAGGTGAGGTGCAGAAGAATACCAATGTAATCTGGGCAAATCGATTAGTAAAGATGGGAAATAGGTGGACATGGACATGATGGGCCAAACGGCCTGATGCTGTAATGTACAACCATTTCTCTCAGCTCCAAGAGCACTGAATGACTGAGTCTCCACAGCCACCTGTGCAGGGAATTCGTGCAGTAATGTCTCCTTATCTCTGTCCTACATGTTGCAGCCCACATTCTGAGAGGGTGCCCGTTCTCCAGACCCCACAGACAGGGGAAACATCCTCCCTGCATCCAACCCACTGAGTCCTGTAAGAACTTTATGTTTCACTGAGATCTCCTCCTATACACCCAAACTCTGGAGTACACAGGCCTAGTCTACTCAATCTCACCCCGCACAGCAAACTCATTGTCCCAGGAACAAGTATTGTTAATCTTTGTTTAAATTCCTCTGTCAAGTCTGTCAATTTTTCGATACACAGGAGCATAGGAACACAAGAAAACAGGAGCAGGATTAGAATCCGCTCCTCAGGCTTGCCCCTTCATTCAATGTGATCATGGCTGATCTAAGCTGGCACCAATTCCTCTTCTGTGTGAGTTCCCCATAATCTTAAATATTGGATCTATCAAATATTTATTTGTAGCCAAGTTGCAGATATCCAATAACTCAGCTTTTTACCACCATCTTGGGCACATCATTCCAGATATTCACTGCCCTCTGAGAGATGCAACTTCTACACACCGCATGAGAGGCCGCTCTGGAAGGTTGGATCTCATGGAATCCGGGGTGAACTAGCCGATGGAATACAACATAGGAACACAAGAAACTCGAGCAACTCGATGACCTATGTCTGCTCAGGGAGAGCGAGGAGGTCATAGAAAGGAGTTACAGGGAGGTGGTCACTCCAAGACCACGGGAGACAGAAAATTGGGTCACAGTTAGGAAGGTCAACGGGCAGAGGCAGGGACTGGTGAGTACCCCGGTGGCTGTACACCTTGAAAATAAGTACTCATGCTTGAGTAAGGTTGGGGGAGACAGCCTACCTGGGGGCAGCGACAGCGGCCGGGCCTCTGGCACAAAGACCGGTCCGGTTGCTCAGAAGGGTAAGGAAAAGAAGGGGAGGGCAATTGTAATAGGGGACTCTATAGTCAGGGGGTCGGATAGGCGATTCTGTGGACGCAGACAGGAGTCCCGGATGGTAGTTTGCCTCCCTGGTGCCAGGGTCAGGGATGTGTCTGAACGTGTCCAAGAAATCCAGAAATGGGAGGGAGAGGAGCCTGAGGTTGTGGTGCATATAGGTACCAACGACATAGGTAAAAAAAGAGAAGAGGTCCTGAAAGAAGAATTTAGGGAGTTAGGTAGAGAGTTAAGGAGAAGGACTGGAAAGGTAACAATCTCAGGATTACTGCCTGTGCCACGCGACAGTGAGAGTAGGAATGGAGCGAGGTGGAGGATAAATGCGTGGATGAGGGACTGGTGCAGTGGGTATGGATTCAAGTTTCTGGATCATTGGGACCTCTTTTGGGGAAGGTGCGACCTGTACAGAAAGGACGGGTTGCACTTGAACTCAAGGGGGACCAATATCCTGGCGGGGAGATTTGCAAAGGCTACTGGGGAGACTTTAAACTAGTATGGTTGGGGGGAGGGACTCAAATTGGGAAAGCTAGCAGTCAGTGTGTGAAGCAGGGGGCAGAGAATGGTAGCACTCTGACCCAAAATGTAGGGGAGAGAGAAGAAAAAGAAAATAATCAGAGAATAAGAGAGGGTGGGTTTCTTAAATGTGTATATTATAATGCTAGGAGCATTGTAAGAAAAGTGGATGAACTTAGAGCCTGGATTGACACCTGGAAGTATGATGTTGTGGCGATCAGTGAAACATGGTTGCAGGAGGGCTGTGATTGGAAACTAAATATTCCAGGATTTCGTTGCTTCAGGTGTGATAGAATTGGAGGGGCAAGAGGTGGAGGTGTTGCATTGCTTATCAGGGAAGATATTACAGCAGTGCTTTGGCAGGATAGATTAGAGGGCTCGTCTAGGGAGGCTATTTGGGTGGAACTGAGAAATGGGAAAGGGGTAGCAACACTTATAGGGGTGTATTATAGACCGCCAAATGGGGAGCGAGAATTGGAAGATCAAATATGTAAGGAGATTGCAGATATTAGTAGTAAGCACAAGGTAGTGATTGTGGGAATTTCAATTTTCCACACATAGACTGGGGAACACATTCTGTAAATGGGCTGGATGGGTTGGAGTTTGTAAAATGTGTGCAGGATAGTTTTTTGCAACAATACATAGAAGTACTAGAGAAGGGGCGGTACTGGAACTCCTGTTAGGAAATGAGATGGGTCAGGTGGCAGAGGTATGCGTTGGGGAACAGTTCGGGTCCAGTGATCACAATACCATTAGTTTCAATATAATTATGGAGAGGGACAAAACTGGACCTAGGGTTGAGATTTTTGATTGGAGAAAGGCTAACTTTGAGGAGATGCGAAAGGATTTAAAAGGAGTAAATTGGGACTCCTTTTACAACATAAATTTGTTTTATGGGAAAGATGTGGAAGAGAAATGGAGTACATTAAAGGTGAAATTTTAAGAGTACAGAATCTTTATGTCCCTGTTCGGTTGAAAGGAAATCGTAAAAATTGTAAAGAGCCATGGTTTTCAAGGGAAATTGGACACTTGGTTCGGAAAAAGAGGGAGATCTACAATAGTTATAGGCAGCATGGAGTAAATGAGGTGTTTGAGGAGTATAAAGAATGTAAAAAGAATCTTAAGAAAGAAATTAGAAAAGCTAAAAGAAAATATGAGGTTGCTTTGGCAAGTAAGGTAAAAGTAAATCCGAAGGGTTTCTACCGCTATATTAATAGCAAAAGGATAGCGAGGGATAAAATTGGTCCATTAGAGAGTCAGAGTGGCCATCTATCTGCAGAGCCAAAAGAGATGGGGGAGATATTGAACAGTTTCTTTTCTTCGGTATTCAGCAGGGAGAAGGATATTGAATTATGTGAGGTAAGGGAAACAAATAGAGTAGCTATGGAAACTATGAGGATCAAAGAAGAGGAAGTACTGACACTTTTGAGAAATATAAAAGTGGATAAGTCTCCAGGTCCGGACAGGATATTCCCTAGGACATTGAGGGAAGTTAGTGTAGAAATAGCAGGGGCTATGGCAGAAATATTTCAAATGTCATTAGAAACGGGAATAGTACCGGAGGATTGGCGTACTGCGCATGTTGTTCCATTGTTTAAAAAGGGGTCTAAGAGTAAACCTAGCAATTATAGACCTGTTAGTTTGACGTCAGTGGTGGGCAAATTAATGGAAAGAATACTTAGAGATAATATATATAAGCATCTGGATAAACAGGGTCTGATTAGGAACAGTCAACATGGATTTGTGCCTGGAAGGTCATGTTTAACTAATCTTCTTGAATTTTTTGAAGATGTTACTCGGGAAATTGATGAGGGTAAAGCAGTGGATGTTGTGTATATGGACTTCAGTAAGGCCTTTGACAAGGTTCCTCATGGAAGGTTGGTTAAGAAGGTTCAATGGTTGGGTATTAATGGTGGAGTAGCACGATGGATTCAACAGTGGCTGAATGGGAGATGCCAGAGAGTAATGGTGGATGGTTGTTTGTCAGGTTGGAGGCCAGTGACGAGTGGGGTGCCACAGGGATCTGTGTTGGGTCCACTGTTGTTTGTCATGTACATCAATGATCTGGACGATGGTGTGGTAAATTGGATTAGTAAGCATGCAGATGATACTAAGATAGGTGGGGTTGCGGGTAATGAAGAAGAGTTTCAAAGTCTAGAGAGAGATTTATGCCAGTTGGAAGAGTGGGCTGAAAGATGGCAGATGGAGTTTAATGCTGATAAGTGTGAGGTGCTACATCTTGGCGGGACAAATCAAAATAGGACGTACATGGTAAATGGTAGGGAATTGAAGAATGTAGGTGAACAGAGGGATCTGGGAATAACTGTGCACAGTTCCCTGAAAGTGGAATCTCATGTAGATAGGGTGGTAAAGAAAGCTTTTGGTGTGCTGGCCTTTATAAATCAGAGCATTGAGTATAGAAGTTGGGATGTAATGTTAAAATTGTACAAGGCATTGGTGAGGCCAATTCTGGAGTATGGTGTACAATTTTGGTCGCCTAATTATAGGAAGAATGTCAACAAAATAGAGAGAGTACAGAGGAGATTTTCTAGAATGTTGCCTGGGTTTCAGCAACTAAGTTACAGAGAAAGGTTGAACAAGTTAGGGCTTTATTCTTTGGAGCGCAGAAGGTTAAGGGGGGACTTGATAGAGGTTTTTTAAATGATGAGAGGGATAGACAGAGTTGACGTGGAAAAGCTTTTCCCACTGAGAGTAGGGAAGATTCAAACAAGGGGACATGACTTGAGAATTAAGGGACTGAAGTTTAGGGGTAACACGAGGGTGAAGTTCTTTACTCAGAGAGTGGTAGCTGTGTGGAATGAGCTTCCAGGGAAGGTGGTGGAGGCAGGTTCGTTTTATAATTTAAAAATAAATTGGATAGTTATATGGATGGGAAAGGAATGGAGGGTTATGGTCTGAGCGCAGTTATATATGGGACTAGGGGAGATTATGTGTTCGGCACGGACTAGAAGGGTCGAGATGGCCTGTTTCCGTGCTGTAATTGTTATATGGTTATTATATGGTTAACATATACCTGAAGGTCGCAGACAGAGGATGTTGGTAGAGGGTTGTTTTTCACAGAGTCCACTGTTGTTCCTTATTTATATACACAATTGGATGTGTATGTAGGTTGCACGGTTAGTCAGTTTGCAGATGGAACTAAAATTGGTAACATTGTGGAGAGTGAAGAAGGTGATCTGAGAGTAAATGTGATCCCGGTGAACTGGGCCAATGGGGTCAGGAACGGCAGGTGGTATTTATTCATGTGAAGGTGAGGTGATGCACTTTGCTGAGACAAACCAGGGTAGGACATACACAGTAAACGGGGAACTTTATAGAACTGAGAGATCTCGGGCTGCAGGTACACAGTGCCATGGACGATGAAACAGTGACAGGCAGTGTGGTGAAGATTGTGTTTGTCACTCATGCTTTCATTGGTCAGGATATTAAATTTGACACAATATGGTTGTTAGTAAATTAGAGAGGGTGCAAAAGTATTTACGATAATTTCATCAGGTCTGAAGGGCTGGGTTATAAGGAGACGTTGTACAGGCAGGAACATTTGTCTTTGGAGCCCGTCCGGGTGTTTTAATAGCTATGTATAAGATCTATATAAGGTGCACAGATAGGGTGAATAGCCACAGTATTTCACCCAAAGCAGGAGAGTATGAACCTCTAACTCTGTGATGCTTCCCAGCTGATGGGTTTAGTGGTAGATCCAATTTCCCTTCAGTCCAAAAGACCATTAATGTTTGCATCTAGGTATTGCTTAAAGATATCAGAAACAAGAATAATGGAAAAGGTACAAGCTTTACCTCGTTTGAAGTCATCAGATGTTTCTTTGAATACCGTGTTGAACGAAACAGGGCAATGAAACTTTTCAATCGGCAAGGCTTCATCTACCACCGACAGTGGGTTGGCTTCATCACGAACCCTGCAAATAATGAACAGCTGTTTATAAACTGAGCATTAGAATTGTGTTAAGGTGTTCCACAAAACACTTACACTGTTTCCGTCAAGACAATGTCCTACCTTCGCTTGCGACCAGCTTCCTCCTGAAAGAAATAAAACACAAATCTCAATTGACTGAGATGGACCGTCCTCATCCCGACAGCGGGAACTTCACCAAATTTCTACAACCCTCTGATAATTCCCATTTCCCAACTCTTATCACCACTGTCATGCAGAGAGAAAGCGGATATTGTCGCAGAGATGTAGAACGATGGGGGAAAGCACAAGGAATGTTCATGAGAATGACGCCACAACTGAGAGGATGGAACTTAATGAAAAGACTGGGCAGGTCATGGGATTTCATCTGTAGAAGTTTTCAGGAATGATGAGAGGGAATTTAATATTATCGGTGGATTTAAATGTGTGGGGATGAAATAATATCTCAAATTGAAGGGGTGACTAATAATCAAAGTTGAAATGTAACGTGGTCTTCAATAAATACCTAAAGGAATGCAGTCATGAGAACATGGACCTCACTTGCATTGGAGGGACTGAAGCCAACAGCAGAGATAAATTTAAATTCAAGCGCTGATAATTGTTCGGTTCTAAGCTTCCCCCCCAGTCTAGTTTCAGTAAAAGCACTGAATCAATTAATTGTATTCTACCAAAAGCGTGTCACAGATCACACACTGTACCTATCCCACCGTGGGTTCGATCCCTGCGTCTGTCTGTTCAAGCCCTCTAGGCCTCGCACAGACAGAGGCACTCCAGAAGGGTACCTGTTCCTGAGCGCTCTTCCAGATGATCGGCCCTGAGCCTCGTGACCAGGGACTTTTATCTGTCCCACAAACTCGAGGGGCCGAACCACATGGGGGTTGTCTCTTAATCACCCAATTGCAAATATCGATTAACCCCATACATAACAGGCATTTCCCTAACCACGGGAGAGAGACATGTGGGTCACGCTAAGGAAGGGCAAGGGGCAGAGGCAGGAACGAGGGAGTACTCCAATGTCGGTACACCTTGCAAATAAGTACTCCTGTTTGAGTACGGATGGGGGTGACAGCCTACCTGGGGGTAGCGACAGCGGACAGGCCTCCAGCACAGAGACCGGCCCTGTTGCTCTGAAAGGTAGCGAAAAAAAGAAGAGGGCAATTGTAATTGGGGACTCTATTGTTAGGGGGTCGGATAGGCGTTTCTGTGGACGCAGTCGGGAGACCAGGATGGTGGTCTGCCTCCCTGGTGCCAAGGTCTCGGACGTGTCTCAACGCATCCAAGATATCCTGAAATCAGAGGGAGAGGAGCCTGAGGTCGTGGTACATATTGGTACAAATGACATGGGTAAAAAAAGTGAAGAGGTCCTGAAGGGAGGATTTAGGGAGTTGGGAGGAGAGTTAAGGAAAAGGACCAAAAAGGTAACAATCTCAGGATTACTGCCTGTACCACGCGACAGTGAGAGTAGGAATGGAGCGAGGTGGAGGCTAAATGCGTGGCTGAAAGACTGGTGCAGAGGGCAGGGATTCAAGTTTCTGGATCATTGGGACTTCTTTTGGGGAAGGTGGGACCTGTACAGAAAGGATGGGTTGCACTTGAACCCGAGGGGGACCAATATCCTGGCGGGGAAATTTGCAAAGGTCACTGGGGAGACTTTAAACTAGAATGGTTGGGGCGAGGGACTCAAATAGAGAAAGCTAGTAGACAGAATGGGAGGCAGGAAGCAGAAAAGGGAAGCACTCGGACACAAGAGTAGAAAGAAAAAAAAGGAAATAAACAGAGAAGAAGAGACGGGGGGTTTCTTAAATGTGCATATTTTAATGCTAGGAGCATTGTACGAAAGGTGGATGAGCTTAGAGTCTGGATAGACACCTGGAAGTATGATGTTGTGGCGATCAGTGAAACATGGTTGCAGGAGGGCTGTGATTGGAAACAAAATATTGCAGGATTTCATTGCTTCAGGTGTGATAGAATTGGAGGGGCAAGAGGTGGAGGTGTTGCATTGCTGGTCAGGGAAGATATTACAGCAGTGCTTTGGCAGGGTAAATTGGAGGGCTCATCTAGGGAGGCTATTTGGGTGGAACTGAGAAGTGGGAAAGGTGTAGCAACACTTATAGGGGTGTATTATAGACCGACAAATGGGGAACGAGAATTGGAAGAGCAAATATGTAAGGAGATAGCAGATATTAGTAGTAAGCACAAGGTAGTGATTGTGGGAGATTTCAACTTTCCACACATAGACTGGGAAACACATTCTGTAAATGGGCTGGATGGTTTGGAGTTTGTAAAATGTGTGCAGGATAGTTTTTTGCAGCAATACATAGAGGTACCTACTAGAGGAGGGGCAGTGCTGGACCTCCTGTTAGGAAATGAGACAGGACAGGTGGCGGAGGTATGCGTTGGGGAGCACTTCGGGTCCAGTGATCACAATACCGTTAGTTTCAATATAATTATGGAGAAGGTCAGAACTGGACCTAGGGTTGAGATTTTTGATTGGAGAAAGGCTAACTTTGATGAGATGCGAGATGATTTAAAAGGAGTGAACTGGGACATTTTGTTTTATGGGAAAGATGTAGAAGAGAAATGGAGGACATTTAAAGGGGAAATTTTAAGAGTACAGAATCTTTATGTTCCTGTTCGGTTGAAAGGAAACAGTAAAAATTGGAAAGAGCCCTGGTTTTCAAGGGAAATTGGACATCTTGTTCGGAAAAAGAGGGAGATCTACAATAATTATAGGCAGCATGAAGTAAATGAGGTGCTTGTGGAGTATAAGGAATGTAAAAAGAATCTTAAGAAAGAAATTAGAAAAGCTAAAAGAAGATATGAGGTTGCTTTGGCAAGTCAGGTGAAAGTAAATCCAAAGGGTTTCTACAGCTATATTAATAGCAAAAGGATAACGAGGGATAAAATTGGTCCATTGGAGAGACAGAGTGGGCAGCTATCTGCAGTGCCAAAAGAGATGGGGGAGATATTGAACAATTTCTTTTCCTTGGTATTCACCAAGGAGAAGGATATTGAATTATGTGAGGTAAGGGAAACGAGTAGAGTGGCTATGGATACTATGAGTTTCAAAGTAAAAGAAGTACTGACACTTTTGAAAAATATAAAAGTCAATAAGTCTCCAGGTCCTGACAGGATATTCCCTAGGACATTGAGGGAAGTTAGTGTAGAAATAGTCGGGGCTATGACAGAAATGTTTCAAATGTCATTAGAAACGGGAATAGTCCCCGAGGATTGGCGTACTGCGCATGATTTTTAATTGTTTAAAAAGGGTTCTAAGAGTAAACCTAGCATTTATAGACCTGTTAGTTTGACTTCAGTGTTCAAAAGGGAACTGCAGATGCTGGAATATCGAGGGTGCACAAAATGCTGGGGAAACTCAGCGGGTGCAGCAGCATCTATGGTCTGAAGAAGGGTTTCGGCCCGAAACGTCGCCTATTTCCTTCGCTCCATAGATGCTGCTGCACCCGCTGAGTTTCCCCAGCATTTTGTGTACAGTTTGACTTCAGTGGTGGGCAAATTAATGGAAAAGATACTTAGAGATAATATATATAAGCATCTGGATAAACAGGGTCTGATTAGGAACAGGCAACATGGATTTGTGCCTGGAAGGTCACGTTTGACCTATCTTCTTGAATTTTTTGAAGAGGTTACTAGGGAAATTGACGAGGGTAAAGCAGTGGATGTTGTCTATATGGACTTTTGTAAGGCCTTTAACAAGGTTCCTCATGGAAGGTTGGTTAAGAAGGTTAAACTGTTGGGTATAAATGCAGGAATAGCAAGATGGATTCAACAGTGGCTGAATGGGAGAAGCCAGAGGGTATTGGTGGATGGCTGTTTGTCGGGTTGGAGGCAGGTGACTAGTGGGGTGTCTCAGGTATCTGTGTTGGGTCCTTTGGTGTTTGTCATGTACATCAATGATCTGGATGAAGGGATGGTAAATTGGATTAGTAAGTATGCAGATGATACCAAGATCGGGGGTGTTGTGGATAATGAAGAGGATATCCAAAGTCTACAGAGTGATTTAGGCCATTTGGAAAAATGGGCTGAAAGATGGCAGATGGAGTTTAATGCTGATAAATGTGAGGTGTTACACCTTGGCAGGACAAATCAAAATAGGACGCACATGGTAAATGGTAGGGAATTGAAGAATACAGTTGAACAGAGGGATCTGGGAATAACCGTGCATAGTTCCTTGAAGGTGGAATCTCATATAGATAGGGTGGTAAAGAAAGCTTTTGGTGTGCTAGACTTTATAAATCAGAGCATTGAGTATAGAAGCTGGGATGTAATGTTAAAATTGTACAAGGCATTGGTGAGACCAAATCTGGAGTATGGTGTACAATTTTGGTCGCCCAATTATAGGAAGGATGTCAACAAAATAGAGAGAGTACAGAGGAGATTTACTAGAATGTTGCCTGGGTTTCAACAACTAAGTTACAGAGAAAGGTTGAATAAGTTAGGTCTTTATTCTCTGGAGCGCAGAAGGTTAAGGGGGGACTTGATAGAGCTCTTTAAAATGATGAGAGGGATAGACAGAGTTGATGTGGACAAGCTTTTCCCTTTGAGAATAGGGAAGATTCAAACAAGAGGACATGACTTCAGAATTAAGGGACAGAAGTTTAGGGGTAACATGAGGGGGAACTTCTTTACTCAGAGAGTGGTAGCGGTGTGGAATGAGCTTCCAGTGGAAGTGGTGGCGGCAGGTTCGTTGGTATAATTTAAAAATAAATTGGATAGGCATATGGATGAGAAGGGAATGGAGGGTTATGGTATGAGTGCAGGCAGGTGGGACTAAGGGAAAAAAGTTGTTCGGCACGGACTTGTAGGGCCGAGATGGCCTGTTTCCGTGCTGTAATTGTTATATGTTATATGGTTAACCCAATGATACAACAATTCAATACATTGTATTCACAACCGACTTCAAGATGAAGTCAACTTGGAAACATTTACCCCGATGAACAGAACTCTCAGACAAGGCTCAACACCTCATCCAATCAACACTTAGCAGAGTCAGACTCTGCAACATTATTTACAAGCTATTTACAAGGTATACGTCTGGTTTGCAGCCATCCAATCCATTCTATGCATTTTGTACCAGATTGACAGGCTTTGCAAGGCTTCCCATTCTTTGCTTGCAAATTGTATCTAAGTTCCAGACTTCCTGGCATCTCTCGCAGCCAGTCCCAGAGAGCAATTCCAATTTGACCAAATCTCCCAGCAAACCCTGAAAATTAACCCCATTTTGAAGTCCTGGCTGGTCCAGTTTAGCCAGGATTAACAGTGGGGTAAACACATTAGGGCTCATGGAATTTGGGATATAGTTACCGGGTGTGAAGAATAGATAGGAGGGATGATGAGTGGAGCAGAAATCTTGACTGGATAGGATGGGCCAAATGGCCTGTCTATGATGTTAAATGGGATGTCATTCTATGGTGAAACAAGGTGGACAAAACAAACAGAGCAAATTCCCTCAAGGTGACCACCCACTGCCGATGGGAACTGGATATAGATGATGTGGGCGCCACATTTTAGATTTCAATGTTAATCCCCACAATGTGGTCATGGCTGATCTAGCCCAGGACTGAACTCCTCCTCTTTGCCCCATTCCCTTCAATTACAATCCCCCGAATTTTCAAAAATGTATCTGCCTCTGGTTTAAATACGTCTTACATAGAAGCATAGAAATTAGGTGCAGGAGTAGGCCATTCGGCCCTTCGAGCCTGCACCGCCATTCAATATGATCATGGCTGATCATCCAACTCAGTATCCCGTACCTGCCTTCTCTCCATACCCTCTGATCCTTTTAGCCACAAGGGCCACATCTATCTCCCTCTTAAATATAGCCAATGAACTGGCCTCAACTACCCTCTGTGGCAGAGAGTTCCACAGAAAAAGTTTTTCTCATCTCGGTTTTAAAGGATTTCCCCCTTATCCTTAAGCTGTGACACCTCTCAGAGTATCTTGGTTGGAGAATCCCAGAGATTTACTGCCCTCTGTCCATTCGTGGTCCTTGGGATCAGATATAGGATCACCCGTCGTTGTTCCAAACGCTACAGAATACAAACACCTCTCTACATTCCGGCCAGGCATTCCTGAGATCCCATAGATTATACGGGAGGCCAATTAGTTTGGGAACAACAACAGCTGGAACAGATTAAACATTTACCCAGTTCTCAATTACTGGTAAATGCAGCATTTATTTCTGAAATGTCACCCACCATTTTGTGACTGCACTTTCACTTCACCAAACTGTAGTGTAACCCCTCACCTTCAGAAACACCACACTGTCTTTTTGATCCATCTGTTGCTGCAACTTTAAGAGTTCCTCCTGAATGGATTTTAAATTCTCTTGAATGTTTCCATGATTTGTCTCCATTGTATTTAGAATCTTCCTCTCTTCCTCCCGGATATCTGCCAGTGTGCGCTGCTCTTTCTCAGTGAGAATCTGGTGCAGTTCAGCATACTGGGATGTGATCTTGGACTGAAGGTTGTGTGACTGTTCCTATGAAATAAAAGGTGAAGATTAATATATAATGTCACTGGTTGTTTTTCCTCACGACTTTAACGGTGACATTTGGCCTGTGCATGTTTTATTTGCTTTGGCAATTCAATAGTTTGTCTAATGTAGACAAAAATGCTGGAGGAACTCAGCGGGTGATGCTTGAGACCCTTCTTCAGACTTCACGAAATGTCGTGAGGGTAATGTTATAACCCATCAATCCTCTACCCCCAATACAATTCCCTGCTGCCTGTTCCTTTTCACCTGCCCATTAATTCCCATTTATCCATCCACCACCCACTTTCCCAGGGATTATAACCGATTGACCATTGAACCAGTGTGTATTGGGGACGTGGAAGGAATCCGACGCGGTCACAGGGAGAAGGCATGAACCACACGGGCAGCACCCGAGGTCAGGATCGAACCCGCTCACCAGAACTAGGAGACAGCAGCACTACTTGTGTCACTGCGCTGCCCTATTATTACACGCATCACAGGGATCAAATCTACACAAGATCAGGAAATCGAAACTTAAAAGCCTCACCAGAACTCCAGAAATCTTCTGTTTCTGTTGCTGCTCCATTCGCTGGATCCCTGATTTCTTTTTTGTAAGAGACTGGATGGAAGATTTCGTCTGATCCTGGGATTGTGATTGAAAATCAGAGAATAAAAGTGTTAGATTATAAAGATGGAATTAAACAATGATGCGGCCAAAATCGGTTTGCTTTTACCTTGTAGGTTTCAACAGCTTCTTTAACCGGCATGAAGTTGTGAGACTTGTGTTCCCGCCCAGCTGCACAAATCACACATATCAGCTTCTTGTCCGTTTCACAAAACAGCTTCAGTTCTTCCTGATGTTCCTCGCACTGAAGTTTACTTTCCTTCTCTGTCCGATTCAGGCTCAGTGTTCGAGCTTTCTCAGACAGTCTCGCCAAGGCCCGACTCACCCTGAGGGTGCGGTCTGTAAACTCCTCTCTACATTCCGGGCAGGAGTTTCTCCCCTCCCTGTCCCAACTCTGTGTGATACAGGAGCGGCAGAAGTAGTGCCCACACTCCAGTGCCACCGGATCGGTGAAGAAATCCAGGCAGATGGGACAAAGTATCTCCTCGGTTAAACTCTCGACCGGGTCTTTCGCAGCCATTTTAACCTCCACTTCCTGGTTCAAAACGCATTCCCATTCGCTGAAACTGCTGACGCCCTGCAGTAATTAATTGGAGCGCCGGAGGCTGAAGTTCATGGGATCAAGAGGTGAATGGATAGGGTGAATGCACAGTCTTTTACCCGGAGTAGTGGAGTCGAGAACTAGAGGACACAGGTTTGTGGTGAGAGGTGCAAGATTTAATCGGAACCTGAGGAACAATATTTCCACACAGAAGGTCGTGGGGAAATGGAACAAGCTGCCAGAGGAGGTAAGTCAGGCTGGACAACAACGTGTGGACGGGCTTTAGGACCCGGGGGAGCCCGGAGCTGTGGAACAATCAATGAAAGGGGCGGGGCAAGGCTGAGGGGAGGCGGAGCTCAGCCCCGTCAATCACAGCCCTGACCAGAAAGCCGATGTCATTTGTAATCAGCTTCGGGTAAATTTCATTCCCTTAAACTAAAGTTGTTCCAGTTAAATGGGTGATTGGAACATGAGTCTGACCATAAAATGCCAACAAAAATACAGAAAGCGTTGTCGGCATTCAGCAGGTCGGGCAGTGTACAGTATCTGGAGAGGGAAGGGTTCATATTTCTGAGGTAATATGGAGCAGCAGATTGAACCACTGCCTCACGGGGCCAGAGACCCGGGTTCGATCCTGACCATGTTCACTGTTCGCAGCGTGCACATTCTCCCTGTGACCGCGTGGGTTTCCTCCGGGTGCTCCGGTTTTCTCCCACATTCAAAAGACATGCGGGTTTGTAGGGTAATTGGCCCTCTGTAAATTGCCCCAAGTATGTTGGGAGTGAATGGGAAGGTGGGATAACAGAGACCAAGTGATTGGTGACTAATTGGTGATCGATGGTCGATGTGGACTCGGTGGGCCGAAGGGCCTACTTCCATGCTGTATCTCTAAAGTAAAGTAAGCTCCACTGGTCAGAAAATCAACCTTGCACTGCCGCTCAACAGAGAACACAAGACGTCATCAATACTGCACAGGAACAGGCCCTTCAACACACAATGTCTAGCTTATGGAAGGATCATTCAGAAGCCTGATAACAGAGGGAAGGAGGCTGTTCCTGAGACTGGTAAGATTCTGTACCTTCTGCCCGACAAGAACAGTGAGAAGAATGAATGACCGGGGTAGAACAAGTATTTGATTATGTTGGCTGCTTTTCCATGATGAGGGATGATCTTAGAAGAGATGTAAAAAAATCATGAGAGGAACAGATCGGGTAGTCGCACAGAGTCCCTTGCCCAGAGGAGGGGCATCAAGTACCAGAGGACATAGGGTTAAGGTGAAGGTGGAAAGGTTTAATAGAAACCTGAGGGGTAACTTTGTTCACACAATGGGTGGTAGGTGTATGGAATGAGCTGCTGGAGGAGGTATATGAGGCGGGCACTATCGTAACGTTTCAGAAGCATTTAGACAGGTACATTGATAGGACAGGTTAGAGGTATGGGGGCCAAACGCAGGCAGTACAGGTCGGTTCAAGAATCTAATGGTTGTGGGTAAGGAGCTGAGAATGGGAGCTCTAATGAACCTGTCGGTTTTGTTGAGGGCCACATAGAACCAGAACAGTTCCTTCAGCCCACATCAGACTGCAATGCCTCCTCCGTATGTGCCTCGACCACCACTCCAGCGGCGCGTTCCAGGCACCCACCACCCTGTGTGATAAAACATGCCCCGCACATCTCCTTGAAAGATCCCCGTACTGTGCTAAAATCTATGGCGTCCCGTCATTGACTTTTCCACGCTGGGAAAATAGCCCTGAATCATTTCAAGCCGAGAACAACCGGGCGGGGGCAGCCGAGAACAAAGGGGGAGCCGGCGCGGGTGGCGCCTGCTGCCTGGTGCGGCGGGGCCTTGTTCGCCGCTGCGGGGAAATATAGACTGTTCCATGAACTTCTCGCAACCTAGTCGGCGCCCACTTTACCGCCCAGGTCAGATCTGTATTTTACCGGATTGCTGGCAAAAACAAGGCATTTCACTGATCCGAGGTACATTGAACAATAGAGTATGATTGTTTGAGAAAGAACTGCAGACGCTGGAAAAATCGAAGGTAGACAAAAATGCTGGAGAAACTCAGCGGGTGAGGCAGCATCTCTGGAGAGAAGGAATGGTTGACGTTTAGGGTCGAGACCCCTTCTTCATTACAGTGCCTGGTATTGAAGTGCTGTTATTGTGTCTGGTATTGAAGTGATGTTATCACCATTCTTCAGACTGGTATGGGGGTGGGGGAGGGGCGGGAAGAAGAAAGGAGGAGGCGGAGACAGTGGGATGTGAGAGAGCTTGAAAGGGGAGAGGCCAGCAAGGACTACCTGAAATTGGAGAAGTCAATGTTCATACCACTGGGGTGCAAACTACGCAAGTGAAATATGAGGTGCTGCTCCTCCAATTTGCGGTGGGACTCACTCTGGCCATGGAGGAGGCGAGGTCTGTATTTTACCGGATTACATGCAAAAGCAAATCATTCCACTGTCACGATGTACACGTGACAATAGAGTATAATTGAATCATTGAATTCAAGTTTACATATGAGATTAAATTAAAATCGAGCGTATAAGAAGGAACTGCAGATAGACACAAAAAGCTGGAGTAACTCAGCGGGACAAGCATCATCTATGGAGAGATGGAATGGGTGACGTTTCGGGACGAGGCCCCTTCTTCATTGCAGTGTCTGGTATTGAAGTGATGTTATTGTGCAGAGTCTGAGACCAAGCGTAGGCTTGGCGATCGTTTCCCCGACCACCTCCGCTCGGTCCGCTTTAACCAAACTGACCTCCCGGTGGCTCAGCACTTCAACTCCACCTCCCATTCCGTATCCGACCTCTCTGTCCTGGGTCTCCTCCATGGCCAGAGCGAGCACCAGCGGAAATCGGAGGAGCAGCGCCTCATATTCCGCTTGGGGAGTCTGCATCCTGGGGGCATGAACATTGAATTCTCACAATTCTGTTAGCCCTTGCTGTCTCCTCCCCTTCCTATCTCTCCCTTAGCCCTCGGGCTCCTCCTCCTCCCTTTTCCTTTCTTCTCGCCGCACCACACCCCCCATCCGGTGGGCAGCGCGGCTCTCGTCAGCAGCGGCCTCTGCAGTCCGTCTGCGTTTTTATTATTTTATGTCTATGTTTTTATGTAGTTTTTGTTATTTTTTTGTTGGGGTATGTGTGTGGCGGGGTGGGGGTGGTGTGGGGGGGGAGGGGGTAACTTTTAAATCTCTCCCTGCACGGGAGACCCGACCTTTTCTTTGTCGGGTCTCCGTTGTCGTTGGGGCTGCAACGAGGAGCGGCCTCCAACATGAAGACCGGGGGCTGTGGTGCCGACTGCTCACCTCACCGTCGCGGAGCTGGCCGAGTCCAGAGCGGGTGGAGCTGTGGTGGACGCTGCTGCGACCCGACCCCCGGAGATTCGGTGGCTGCAACTGCGGGTTTGGCGGACAGTGACACCGGGAGCCCGCGGGTCCCTGGAGGGAGACCGCTTTTCCGGGCTTCCGCAACGGCGACTTCTCCCGCCCGAGTTGCGGGGTTGAAGATCTCCTGGAGCGGGGCCTTACATCATCGCCCCGCGCGGCTTGGAATGGCCGCGGGCTGCGAGCGCCCGCCGGGGGCTCTAACACCAAGAACCCGGTGCGCGACCTTGCATCACCCGACGTGGCTTAATGGCCACGGGACAATCGCCATCGCCCGCCGGGGGCTTTGACTTTGACTCTGACATCGGTGGGGGGGGGGGGGGGGGGGGGGAGTGCAGTGGAGAGATAAGTTTTTTGGCCTTCCATCACAGAAATGTGATGGATGTTTATGTAAATGATGTTGTGTCTTGGGTCTATTTGTTTGTAATGTATGGCTGCAGAAACGGCATTTCGTTTGGACCTCAAGGGGTCCAAATGACAATAAATTGAATTGAATTGAATTGAATTGAAAAAAATCTGTGGAGAACATGGATAGGTGACGTTTCACAGAGTGCTGGAGTAACTCAGCGGGTCAGGCAGCATCTGTGGAGAACATGGATAGGTGACGTTTCACAGAGTGCTGGAGTAACTCAGCGGGCCAGGCAGCATCTGTGGAGAACATGGATAGGTACAAAGTGCCTCTATCCATCTACCAGTTGCAAGGTTTGGCCCACCTCCTCTCTTCAGCATTCTCTCCATCTACATATTCAATCTGAAGAAGGGTCCTGATCTAAATGATGCTTGTCCATTCACTTTGTGGTGACAAAGATGCTGCCTCATCTGCTGTGAACCGCCCGTTCTTTGTTTTTAGACCTAGTTATATTCCCTAATTGGGTCTGTTGATGGGAACCCCCTCTTTCCCTGCACCCCCCCCCCCCTGGTGATGGGAACCCCCTCTTTCCCTGCACCCCCCCCACACCCTGGTGATGGGAACCCCCTCTTTTCCTGCACCCCCCCACCCTGATGATGGGAACCCCCTCTTTCCCTGCACCCCCCCCCCCCGGTGATGGGAACCCCCTCTTTCCCTGCACCCCCCCGGTGATGGGAACTCCCTCTTTCCCTGCACCCCCCCTCTGGTGATGGGAACCCCCTCTTTCCCTGCACCCCCCCTGGTGATGGGAACCCCCTCTTTCCCTGCATCCCCCCTGGTAATGGGAACCCCCTCTTTCCCTGCATCCCCCCTCCCTGATGATGGGAACCCCGTCTTTCCCTGCATCCACCCGCCCTGGTGATGGGAACCCCCTCTTTCCCTGCACCCCCCCGGTGATGGGAACCCCCTCTTTCTCTGCACCCCCCCCCCCATCCTGATGATGGGAACCCCCTCTTTCCCTGCATCCCCCCCCCTGGTGATGGGAACCCCCTCTTTCCCTGCATCCCCCCTGGTGATGGGAACCCCCTCTTTCCCTGCATCCCCCCCCTGGTGATGGGGACCCCCTCTTTCCCTGCATCCCCCCCTGGTGATGGGAACCCCCTCTTTCCCTGCACCCCCCCCTGGTGATGGGAACCCCCTCTTTCCCTGCATCACCCCCCCCCCGGTGATGGGAACCCCCTCTTTCTCTGCACCCCCCCCCCCCACCCTGATGATGGGAACCCCCTCTTTCCCTGCATCCACCCCCCCTGGTGATGGGAACCCCCTCTTTCCCTGCACCCCCCCTGATGATGGGAACCCCCTCTTTCCCTGCACCCCCCCCTGGTGATGGGAACACCCTCTTTCCCTGCACCCCCCCCTGGTGATGGGAACCCCCTCTTTCCCTGCATCCCCCACCCCCCCCTGGTGATGGGAACCCCCTCTTTCCCTGCACCCCCCCTGGTGATGGGAACCCCCTCTTTCCCTGCACCCCCCCCTGGTGATGGGAACCCCCTCTTTCCCTGCACCCCCCCTGGTGATGGGAACCCCCTCTTTCCCTGCATCCCCCCCTGGTGATGGGAACCCCCTCTTTCCCTGCACCCCCCCCTGGTGATGGGAACCCCCTCATTCCCTGCACCCCCCCTGGTGATGGGAACCCCCTCTTTCCCTGCATCACCCCCTGGTGATGGGAACCCCCTATTTCCCTGCATCCCCCCCCTGGTGATGGGACCCCCCTCTTTCCCTGCACCCCCCCCTGGTGATGGGAACCCCCTCTTTCCCTGCACCCCCCCCCCTGGTGATGGGAACCCCCTCTTTCCCTGCATCCCCCCCCCTGGTGATGGGAACCCCCTCTTTCCCTGCACCCCCTCCCCCTGGTGATGGGAATCCCCTCTTTCCCTGCACCCCCCCCCCCTGGTGATGGGAATCCCCTCTTTCCCTGCATCCCCCCCTCCTGGTGATGGGAACCCCCTCTTTCCCTGCATCCCCCCCTGATGATGGGAACCCCCTCTTTCCCTGCATCCCCCCCTGGTGATGGGAATCCCCTCTTTCCCTGTATCCCCGCCTGGTGATGGGAACCCCGTCTTTCCCTGCACCCCCCCCCTAGTGATGGGAACCCCCTCTTTCCCTGCATCCCCCCTGGTGATGGGAAACCCCTCTTTCCCTGCATCCCCCCCCCCTGGTGATGGGAATCCCCGGACCTCGCTCGCTGCCGGCCGCCGGCACTGCACATGCGCACTGATCATCCCGGACCTCGCTCGCTGCCGGCCGCCGGCACTACACATGCGCACTGATCACCCCGCCGGCCGCCGGCACTGCACATGCGCGATGACCACCCCGGACCCCGTTCACTGCCGGCCGCCGGCACCACGCGGGGGAGGGTGACGGGTGCCGGCTGGTTGCCGCGCGCCTGCGCACTGCCGGGGGGGGGGGGGGCTCCCGGGGAAGAGAAATCCCGGGACACAGATGGTTTAAAAATAAATGAAGTTTAATTAATGTCCAGAACGTGGCGTAAACGGGGTCGTTGCAGCGGAAGGAGCGGGGTGCGGGTGGAATGCAGGCACGGCTCACTCATGCATGGGTTTTTACCATTGCACAGTGGGATATTAACTTTAAACTGGAGATATAAACATTGCATTAGGGTCAAATTCTCTGCACACAGGGCTGCAATAAAAGATCTTTGCTATGGGATATTTGGTTGCAATGCAGAGTCCTGACTCATGCACATATATTATAAACTTTAAACTGGGTATTTAGAGAGATATTAATATTAAATGCTGTGGTATAGATGTGATGCAAAGAGTCCTGGCTGATGCACAGAAATTATACACTAAACTGGACATATAAACATTGCATTAGGGTCAAATTCACTGCACACTGGGGAATGGGCTCAATGCACAGAGTCCAGGCCGATGCACAGAGATTATACACTTTAAACTGGGTATTTAGAGCGATATAAACATTAAATAATGGGGCATGGATGCAATGCACAGAGTCCTGACTCATGGTTGCAATGCAGAGATTCCTCACTGATGCACAGAGGGATATTCACTTTAAACAAGACATATAAATATTGCATTAGGGTCAAATTCACTGCACACTGGGGGCATGCGTGCAATGCAGAGAGTCCAGGCTGATGCACAGAGATTGTACACTTTAAACTGGGTATAAACATTGCATCGGGGTCAAATTCACTGCACACTGGGGCATGGTCACAATCAAAGATCCTATAGCAAGAATATAGGATCTTTGCTATATCTTTGGTTGCAATGCAGAGAGTTCAGACTCATGCACAGATATTATACACTTTAAACTGGGTATAAACATTGCACAGAGGGTTATTAACTTTAAACTGGACATATAAACATTGCATTAGGGTTAAACTCACTGCACACTGGGGGCATCGGCTAAATGCAGAGAGGTCAGGCTGATGCACAGAGATTATACACTTTAAACTGGGTATTGAGCGCCCTGGAGTGGAAAAGATTACAAAAACTAGTAAACACTGCCCAGTCCATCATTGGCTCTGACCTTCCTTCCATCGAGGGGATTTATCGCAGTCGCTGCCTCAAAAAGGCTGGCAGCATCATCAAAGACCCATACCATCCTGGCCACATACTCATAGAAACATAGAAACATAGTAAATAGGTGTAGGAGTAGAGGCCATTCGGCCCTTCGAGCCTGCACCATTCACCATTCAATATGATCATGGCTGATCATCCAACTCAGTATCCTGTACCTGCTTTCTCTCCATACCCCCTGATCCCTTTAGCCACAAGGGCCACATCTAACTCCCTCTTAAATATAGCCAATGAACTGTGTGGCCTCAACTACCCTCTGTGGCTGAGGATTCCACAGATTCACCACTCTCTGTGTGAAAAATGTTTTCCTCATCTCGGTCCTAAAAGATTTCCCCCTTATCCTTAAACTGTGACCCCTTGTTCTGGATTTCCCCAACATCGGGAACAATCTTCCTGCATCTAGCCTGTCCAACCCCTTAAGAATTTTGTACGTTTCTATAAGATCCCCCCCTCAATCTTCTAAATTCTAGCGAGTACAAGCCGAGTCTATCCAGTCTTTCTTCATACGAAAGTCCTGACATCCCAACTCATCTCCCTGCTACCTTCAGGTAGAAGGTACAGGAACCTGAAGACTGCAACAACCAGGTTCAGGAATAGCTACTTCCCCACAGCCATCAGGCTATTAAACCTGGCTCGGACAAAACTCTGAACATTAATAGCCCATTATCTGTTTATTTGCAATATATCAGTTTATTTATACATGTGTGTATATATTTATATAATGGTAGATGGACACACTGATCTGTTCTGTATTCATGTCACCTATGTCCTGTTGTGCTGAAACAAAACAAGAATTTCATTGTCCTATCCTGGACACATGACAATAAACTCACTTGAATCTTGAATCTAGAGAGATATAAATATTAAATGCTGTAGTATAGATGTTATGCAGAGATTAGAAACATAGACAATAGGTGCAGGAGGAGGCCATTCGGCCCTTCGAGCCAGCACCATTCGCCATTCATTGTGATCATGGCTGATCATCCCCAATCAATAACCCGTGCCTGCCTTCTCCCCATATCCCTTGACTCCACTAGCCCCTAGAGCTCTATCTAACTCTCTCTTAAATCCATCCAGTGACGTGGCCTCCACTGCCCTCTGTGGCAGGGAATTCCACAGATTCACACAACTCTCTGGGTGGAAAAGTTTCTCCTCATCTCAGTCCCAAATGGCCACAGATTCACACAACTCTCTGTGTGTGTCGCGGCCCCTGGTTCTGGACTCCCCCAACATCACCAGCTGTGGGCAATCAGTGGGCGTGGGTCAAGCCAGCTGTTCCTCAACATCTGCCCGTTAGTGAACCAGTTCACACTGTGGCCACTGGACAACTGGACTCTGTGGCCACAGGGTCAGCGTGAAGCTCACACATGGACAGAGTCATCTCTTCACTAAACACAACTGCACAGGTTCAAGGTGAGAGGGGGAGAGGGGAGGACAGGGGAGGAGATGGGAGGGGAGGAGATGGGAGGAGAGGAGAGGGGAGGGGTGGGATATTAACTTTAAACTGGACATATAAACATTGCATTTGGGTCACATTCACTGCACACTGGGGCATGGTTGCAATCAAAGATCCTATAGCAAGAACATAGGATCTTTGCTATATCTTTGGTTGCAATGCACAGAGTCCTCACTAATGCACAGAGATTGTATACTTTAAACTGGCTATAAATATTGCAACAGGGTCAAATTCACTGCACACTGGGGCATGGTTGTAATGCAGAGAGCCCCTACTGATGCACAGAGATTATACACTTCAATAATAATATATTTTATTGTCATTACACATAAATGCAACAAGATTTAATCTGCAGCTTCCATCCGATGTCATAACTTAAATAACTAATAAGATTTAGATTTAGGTTTAGATACCTAGAGAACATGGATTGTAAAAGAACAGTGAAATAGTCAAAACAGTTCAAACAGACTAAAGTGCAGATGTGTGTGTGGGACGTGACCATCCGAGGGAGGGAGAACAGTCCAGGGGGGTGGGGGGACACTCAGCAGGGCCGGTTCAGAGCAGCTATAGCTCTGGGAATGAAGCTGGTCCTGAGTCTGGAGGTTCGGGCGTAGAAGGCCTTGTAACGTCTGCCTGCCGGAGGGAAGTAGTTCGAACAGGATGTAAACATTGCATTAGGGTCAAATTCACTGCACACTGGGGGCATGGTTGCAATGCACAGAGTCCAGGCTGATGCACAGAGATTATACACGTTAAACTGGGTATCTAGAGGGATAAACATATTAAATAATGGGGCATGGTTGCAATGCACAGAGATTATACACGTTAAACTGGGTATAAACATTGCATTAAGGTAAAATTCACTGCACACTGGGGCATGGTTGCAATGCAGAGAGTCCAGGCTGATGCACAGAGACTATACACGTTAAACTGGGTATAAACATTGCATTAGGGTCAAATTCACTGCACACTGGGGGCATGGTTGCAATGCACAGAATCCAGGCTGATGCACAGAGGTTATACACTTTAAACTGGGTATTTAGAGAGATATAATATTAAATAATGGGGGCATGGTTGCAATGCAGAGAGTCCAGACTGATGCACAGAGATTATACACTTTAAACTGGGTATTTAGAGAGATATAATATTAAATAATGGGGGCATGGTTGCAATGCAGAGAGTCCAGGCTGATGCACAGAGATTATACACTTTAAACTGGGTGTTGAGCACCCTGGAGAGGAAAAGACTACAAAAAGTAGTAAACACTGCCCAGTCCATCATCGGCTCTGACCTTCCCTCCATCGAGGGGATCTATCGCAGTTGCTGCCTCAAAAAGGCTGGCAGCATCATCAAAGACCCACACCATCCTGGCCACACACTCATAGAAACATAGACAATAGGTGCAGCAGTAGAGGCCATTCGGCCCTTCAAGCCTGCACCATTCGCCATTCAATATGATCATGGCTGATCATCCAACTCAGTATCCTGTACCTGCCTTCTCTCCATACCCCCTGATCCCTTTAGCCACAAGGGCCACATCTAACTCCCTCTTAAATATAGCCAATGAACTGTGTGGCCTCAACTACCTTCTGTGGCAGAGAATTCCAGAGATTCACCACTCTCTGTGTGTGAAAAAAAAGTTTTTCTCATCTCGGTTCTGAAAGGCTTCCCCCTTATCCTTAAAACTTGATGATGGAGTTCACACCGTGACTGGCTACGCAGTCATGAGTATAGAGTGAGTACAGCAGGGGGCTGAGCAGTCATTAGTATAGAGTGAGTACGGCAGGGGGCTGAGCACTCATTAGTATAGAGTGAGTACAGCAGGGGGTTGAGCCCCCTTGTTCTGGACTTCCCCAACATCGGGAACAATCTTCCTGCATCTAGCCTGTCCAACCCCTTAAGAATTTTGTAAGTTTCTATAAGATCCCCCCTCAATCTTCTAAATTCTAGCGAGTACAAGCCGAGTCTATCCAGTCTTTCCTCATATGAAAGTCCTGACATCCCAACACATCTCCCTGCTACCTTCAGGTAGAAGGTACAGGAGCCTGAAGACTGCAACAACCAGGTTCAGGAATAGCTACTTCCCCACAGCCATCAGGCTATTAAACCTGGCTCGGACAAAACTCTGAACATTAATAGCCCATTATCTGTTTATTTGCACTTTATCAGTTTATTTATTCATGTGTGTATATATTTATATAATGGTATATGGACACACTGATCTGTTCTGTATTCATGTCACCTATGTCCTGTTGTTCTGAAACAAAACAAGAATTTCATTGTCCTATCCTGGACACATGACAATAAACTCACTTGAATCTTGAATCTAGAGAGATATAAATATTAAATGCTGTAGTATATATGTGATGCAGAGATTAGAAACATAGACAATAGGTACAGGAGGAGGCCATTCGGCCTTTCGAGCCAGCACCATTCGCCATTCATTGTGATCATGGCTGATCGTCCCCAATCAATAACCCGTGCCTGCCTTCTCCCCATATCCCTTGACTCCACTGGCCCCTAGAGCTCTATCTAACTCTCTCTTAAATCCATCCAGTGACTTGGCCTCCACCGCCCTCTGTGGCAGGGAATTCCACAGATTCACACAACTCTCTGGGTGGAAAAGTTTCTCCTCATCTCAGTCCCAAATGGCCACAGATTCACACAACTCTCTGTGTGTGTCGCGGCCCCTGGTTCTGGACTCCCCCAACATCACCAGCTGTGGGCAATCAGTGGGCGTGGGTCAAGCCAGCTGTTCCTCAACATCTGCCCGTTAGTGAACCAGTTCACACTGTGGCCACTGGACAACTGGACTCTGTGGCCACAGGGTCAGCGTGAAGCTCCCACATGGACAGAGTCATCTCTTCACTAAACACAACTGCACAGGTTCAAGGTGAGAGGGGGAGAGGGGAGGAGGGGAGGAGAGGAGAGAGGAGGAGAGGGGAGGGGTGGGATATTAACTTTAAACTGGACATATAAACATTGCATTAGGGGTCAAATTCACTGCACACTGGGGGCATGGTTGCAATGCAGAGAGTCCAGGCTGATGCACAGAGATTATACACTTTAAACTGGACATATAAACATTGCATTAGGTAAAATTCACTGCACACTGGGGGCATGGTGGCTATCAAAGATCTCTGCTATAGGATCTTTGGTTGCAATACAGAGAGTCCTGACTCATTCACAGAGATTATACACTTTAAACTTGGTATTTAGAGAGATATAAATATTAAATGCTGTGGTATAGATGTAATGCACAGAGTCCTGACTGATGCATGGATTATCAACTCTGCACATAGATTATATAAACCTATAAACTTTATAACAAGGTATAAACATTAACTGGGATTAACTAAAGATTAGAGGCATATATTAGACAATATTGAATGCTGTTGTATATATGTGATGCAGAGATCTCATTGATGCATGAATTATCATATCTGCACACAGAGAGATATCAACTCTAAACTGGATTCTAAATAAAGCACAGAGGGATAGAAATATGAAATGCTGTGGAATAGATGTGATGCACAGAGTCCTGGCTGATGCACAGAGATTATACACTTTAAACTGGGTATTTAGAGAGATATAAATATTAAATGCTATTGTATACATGTAATGCAGAGAGTCCAGGCTGATGCACAGAGATTATACACTTTAAACTGGACATAAACATTGCATTAGGGTCAAATTCACTGCACACTGGGGGCAAGGTTGCAATGCAGAGAGTCCAGGCTGATGCACAGAGATTGTACACTTTAAACTGGGTATAAACATTGCATTAGGGTCAAATTCACTGCACACTGGGGGCAAGGTTGCAATGCAGAGAGTCCAGGCTGATGCACAGAGATTATACACTTTAAACTGGGTATAAACATTGCACAGAGGGATATTAACTTTAAACTGGGCGTTTAAACATTGTATTAGGGTCAAATTCACTGCACACTGGGGCATGGTTGCAATGCAGAGAGTCCAGGCTGATGCACAGAGATTATACACTTTAAACTGGGCATTTAGAGAGATATAATATTAAATAATGGGGGCATGGTTGCAATGCAGAGAGTCCAGGCTGATGCACAGAGATTATACACTTTAAACTGGGTATTGAGCACCGTGGAGAGGAAAAGACTACAAAAAGTAGTAAACACTGCCCAGTCCATCATCGGCTCTGACCTTCCTTCCATCGAGGGGATTTATCGCAGTCGCTGCCTCAAAAAGGCTGGCAGCATCATCAAAGACCCACACCATCCTGGCCACACACTCATAGAAACATAGAAACATAGAAAATAGGTGCAGGAGTAGAGGCCATTCGGCCCTTCGAGCCTGCACCATTCGCCATTCAATATGATCATGGCTGATCATCCAACTCAGTATCCTGTACCTGCCTTCTCTCCATACCCCCTGATCCCTTTAGCCACAAGGGCCACATCTAACTCCCTCTTAAATATGGCCAATGAACTGTGGCCTCAACTACCTTCCGTGGCAGAGAATTCCACAGATTCACCACTCTCTGTGTGAAAAATGTTTTCCTCATCTCAGTCCTAAAAGATTTCCCCCTTGTCCTTAAACTGTGACCCCTTGTTCTGGACTTCCCCAACATCAGAAACAATCTTCCTGCATCTAGCCTGTCCAACCCCTTAAGAATTTTGTAAGTTTCTATAAGATCCCCCCTCAATCTTCTAAATTCTAGCGAGTACAAGCCGAGTCTATCCAGTCTTTCCTCATATGAAAGTCCTGACATCCCAACACATCTCTCTGCTAGCTTCAGATAGAAGGTACAGGAGCCTGAAGACTGCAACAACCAGGTTCAGGAATAGCTACTTCCCCACAGCCATCAGGCTATTAAACCTGGCTCGGACAAAACTCTGAACATTAATAGCCCATTATCTGTATATTTGCACTTTATCAGTTTATTTATACATGTGTGTATATATTTATATAATGGTAGATGGACACACTGATCTGTTCTGTATTCATGTCACCTATGTCCTGTTGTGCTGAAACAAAACAAGAATTTCATTGTCCTATCCTGGACACATGACAATAAACTCACTTGAATCTTGAATCTAGAGAGATATAAATATTAAATGCTGTAGTATAGATGTGATGCAGAGATTAGAAACATAGACAATATGTGCAGGAGGAGGCCATTCGGCCCTTCGAGCTAGCACCATTCGCCATTCATTGTGATCATGGCTGATCATCCCCAATCAATAACCCGTGCCTGCCTTCTCCCCATATCCCTTGACTCCACTAGCCCCTAGAGCTCTATCTAACTCTCTCTTAAATCCATCCAGTGACTTGGCCTCCACTGCCCTCTGTGGCAGGGAATTCCACAGATTCACACAACTCTCTGGGTGGAAAAGTTTCTCCTCATCCCAGTCCCAAATGGCCACAGATTCACACAACTCTCTGTGTGTGTCGCGGCCCCTGGTTCTGGACTCCCCCAACATCACCAGCTGTGGGCAAACAGTGGGCGTGGGTCAAGCCAGCTGTTCCTCAACATCTGCCCGTTAGTGAACCAGTTCACACTGTGGCCACTGGACAACTGGACTCTGTGGCCACAGGGTCAGCGTGAAGCTCCCACATGGACGGAGTCATCTCTTCACTAAACACAACTGCACAGGTTCAAGGTGAGAGGAAGAGAGGGGAGGGGAGTAGAGGGGAGAGAAAGGGAGGGGAGGAGAGGGGAGAGGGGAGGGGAGGGGAGGAGAAGGGAGGGGAGGAGAGGGGAGGAAAGGGGAGGGGAGGGATATTAACTTTAAACTGGACATATAAACATTGCATTAGGGGTCAAATTCACTGCACACTGGGGCATGGTTGCAATCAAAGATCGTATAGCAAGAATATAGGATATTTGCTATATCTTTGGTTGCAATGCAGAGAGCCCTCACTAATGCACAGAGATTGTATACTTTGAACTGGGTATAAACATTGCAACAGGGTCAAATTCACTGCACACCGGGGGCATGGTTGTAATGCAGAGAGCCCCCACTGATGCACAGAGATTATACACTTCAATAATAATATATTTTATTGTCATTACACATAAGTGCAACAAGATTTGGTTTGCAGCTTCCATCCAATGTCATAATTTAAATAACTGATAAGTTTTAGATTTAGATTTAGATACCTAGAGAACATGGATTGTGAAAGAACAGTGAAATAGTCAAAACAGTTCAAACAGACTAAAGTGTAGATGTGTGTGTGGGACGTGACCATCCGAGGGAGGGAGAACAGTCCAGGGGGGTGGGGGGGGGCACTCAGCAGGGCCGAATAGACGAATCATTGTGGTTAAATTGCAACAGATCTTCCTGCAGGTTTGACCATTGTTCTGAATGTTGCATCATATCCTGAATCATTCAGAACAATGGTCAAAGCTGCAGGAAGATCTGTCTTGCAATTTCTCCACAATGATTTGTTTATTCTCAGCTCTGGGCTATTTTATATCTCAACTAAATTTCGAGTGTTTAGTAAATGAGGTGTCTAGTAAATGATGTAAATGATAGGAGTAGGCCCCACAGATAATGAAGGATCAGCAATGTATTTCCAAGTTATGATGGTGAATAACTGGGTCAATTTGTGTCACTCCACTAACATGACCAAACAATTCTGGGTATGGATTGTGCTTAGTAGACAGGGTGGAAAATAATGTGTATGGTATGTCAGAATGCAGCTCTATAGGACTGGTAAACAAAAACAGTTGAACATTTCCCATTGTTTTAATATTTCCACTAAATGTGGACACTTTCGTGCCATCCTGAATTATCCTGCAACTGATCCAATTGTGAATCACTTCACAGTCACCCACATTATTGTGCCCCCTGGTCATGTACATCACAGACTATATAAGGATAGCAGGTTGTCTCTCCTTGAGGATGCTGGTGATATAGAGACCACATTCTTTTGGGTTGGGATGTAATGTTAAAATTGTACAAGGCATTGGTGAGGCCAATTCTGGAGTATGGTGTACAATTCTGGTCACCTAATTATAGGAAGGATGTCAACAAAATAGAGAGAGTACAGAGGAGATTTACTAGAATGTTGCCTGGGTTTCAGCAACTAAGTTACAGAGAAAGGTTGAACAAGTTAGGTCTTTATTCTTTGGAGCGCAGAAGGTTAAGGGGGAACTTGATAGAGGTCTTTAAAATGATGAGAGGGATAGACAGAGTTGACGTGGATAAGCTTTTCCCACTGAGAGTAGGGAAGATTCAAACAAGAGGACATGACTTGAGAATTAAGGGACAGAAGTTTAGGGTAACATGAGGGGGATCTTCTTTACTCAGAGAGTGGTAGCTGAGTGGAATGAGCTTACAGTGGAAGTGGTGGAGGCAGGTTCGATTTTATCATTTAAAAATAAATTGGATAGTTATATGGATGGGAAAGGAATGGAGGGTTATGGTCTGAGTGCAGGTAGATGGGACTAGGGGAGAATAAGTGTTCGGCACGGACTAGAAGGGTCGAGATGGCCTGTTTCCGTGCTGTAATTGTTATATGGTTATATTCTGTTTACTTGTTTCTAAAGACAAATCTTCAAATACATTATTTCTGTTCTGGTGCTGCCCACTGTGGGGCAAAGGTTGGATTATGGGGACAGGAATATGGCCCCATGTCCCACACACTGTTACTGTGGGGCAAAGGCTGGATTATGGGGACAGGAACATTGGCCCCATGTCCACACACTGTTACTGTGGGGCAAAGGCTGGATTATGGGGACAGGAATATTGGCCCCATGTCCCACACACTGTTACTGTGGGGCAAAGGCTGGATTATGGGGACAGGAACATTGGCCCCATGTCCCACACTGTTACTGTGGGGCAAAGGCTGGATTATGGGGACAGGAATATGGCCCCATGTCCCACACACTGTTACTGTGGGGCAAAGGCTGGATTATGGGGACAGGAATATGGCCCCATGTCCCACACACTGTTACTGTGGGGCAAAGGCTGGATTATGGGGACAGGAATATTGGCCCCATGTCCCACACACTGTTACTGTGCTGAGGAAAAAAAAATGTTTTTCTCATCTCGGTCCTAAAAGATTTCCCCTTTATCCTTAAACTGTGACCCCTTGTCCTGGACTTCTCCAACATCGGGAACAATCTTCCTGCATCTAGCCTGTCCAACCCCTTAAGAATTTTGTAAGTTTCTATAAGATCCCCCTCAATCTTCTAAACCCTAGCGAGTACAAGCCGAGTCTATCCAGTCTTTCTTCATATGAAAGTCCTGCCATCCCAGGAATCAGTCTGGTGAACCTTCTCTGTACTACCTCTATGGCAAGAATGTCTTCCCTCAGATTAGGAGACCAAAACTGTACGCAATACTCCAGGTGTGGTCTCACCAAGACCCTGTACAACTGCAGTAGAACCTCCCTGCTCCTATACTCAAATCCTCTATGGCAAGAATGTCTTCCCTCAGATTAGGAGACCAAAACTGTATGCAATACTCCAGGTGTGGTCTCACCAAGACCCTGTACAATTGCAGTAGAACCTCCCTGCTCCTATACTCAAATCCTCTTTGGCAAGAATGTCTTTTTTCAGATTAGGAGACCAAAACTGTACGCAATACTCCAGGTGTGGTCTCACCAAGACCCTGTACAACTGCAGTAGAACCTCTCTGCTCCTAGACTCAAATCCTTTTGCTATGAATGCTAACATACCATTCGCCTTCTTGCTGAGGGATTGTGATGCCAACATATAGACTCTGTTAGAGAGGATCACTGTCTTGGGACCTTCCCCTGCTGGACATTGAGGACTGAGTCTGGTGGGTCAACCTTCATACAATGGAAGGGATATCACCCCAGGGAAGGGGCCAAATTACAGTATATTGTGTAAAGACACTACTGAGTGTGACATTATTGAATGTATAGACACCAAAAGCATTTGTGTTAGTTGTGTATAGAATTATGGAACTGCAGATGCTGTTTTACCAAGGAAACACAGAAAATACTGGAGTAACTCAGTGTGTCAGGCAGGCAGCATTCCTGTTGAACAAGGATAGTTTTGAGTTGGGATTCTTCAGACTAGTTTGGTATATATTTTATTCTGAAATAAAGTTTATTTTTGAATATAAAGAATGTGAGGTTTGAAGAGAGCAAGGATTCTGCCTTTTCCCATCATATTCAGGACATGATGCAACATTCAGAGCAATGGTCAAAGCTGCAGGAAGAGCTGTTGCAATTTAACCACAATGATTCGTCTATTCTCACCTGTGGGCTGTTTCACTTCCTGTTTTTTATCTGACTAAATTTCACAATGTGTAAATAAACATCAGAATTGTGAAGGACAAAGACAACATCAAACTATCCCAAAACCTATTGAAACATGCAAAAGGGAATCAGGGGTGGATTATTTGTCACTTTGAGCCTGTTCAATCATTCAAAACATTCTCATATTCCAAGTCTCTCCCGATAAATGTTGATGCATTTTATGTCAAATAAATCTATCCCCTACTGAACAAGATTCAGTCACCTGCCATCTACCATTTTCTGTGGGGTGAATTTCAATGGCTCACCATATTCACAATGAAGAAATGTCTCAGCCCTAAATGTTTCACCCCTTATCTTGAGTCCAAAACCCCTTGTTCCAGATCCTACAGTCACTGGAAATATCTTTATGTATCGAGTCTGTCTAGCTCTGCTTTGAATGTTGTTTAATTTAGAGAGGTCATGCTTAAGTCTTCCAGACTCAACAGAGGCTGAGCAGCAATAAAAATGAATTGTATTTCTCTACAGAATTCACACAATATGGGGGAAATGAGTTGTTAACCCGGATTAAGGAAGGAGCCTGATTAGATTTCTTGTCACAATGAGGACGACACTAACTCCTGAGCTGATGATGAGCTGCAAGTTGTGATTCCCTCCAGATGTTTTGCTGATAAATCTATGTTTTTGGATGTGGGCCTCAGTGTTTAGGCTTCCATTTTTAACCCATGAGGATGTGACCATCCTTATTCCACCACTGATGGATGTGTTTAGTAAATGATGTAAATGATAGGAGTAGGCCCCACAAATAACGAAGGATCAGCAATGTATTTCCAAGTTATGATGGTGACTAACTGGGTCAATTTGTGCCACTCCACTAACATGACCAAACAATTCTGGGTATGGATTGTGTTTGCATATTGTGGATATATTTTCTAGCATCGATGCAGTCATCAATGTAATGGGGATAGAGTTCGGGGATAGGGTCAGTGTACACCTGGAACACAATGTATCTCTCGTGTCTATATCTCTAGGCTGTGAAGATCTTGGTGCAACTCTGTGAGGTTGGGCTTGGAGAACACCAAATGACAGAGGGAAAATCTAATGATTGTGAAAATGTTTGCTGGAGGTTCTACCTTGAGTGAAATTCAGAACTGAGGAGAAATTTGCTCTCAATATTGGACTTACTTTGACAAATTGTAGTAGTTTGATGATCATATGCAGCTGATTGGTGACCTCCTAAGTCCAACCTCCGCCATGATCTGATGCAATGAATATTAGTTTGATCTATCGGACCAACTACAGCATGAACAGGCAAGAATATCCACCGTTCCATTTATTACAAAACAACAGATTCTGTCATTTGCCATTATCATAGACATTTGAAACATCACACAGTCATCTGCTTGAATATGTGTTACTGGAAACTATTCTAACTTCAGTTGTGAATAGCATGAATTATACTTGTCTTTCTCCAGGCTGGTTAGCATTCTGCAAAAGCTTTTCTCTTTATCTCACGAACATGACACTGAACTAAACTGAATTGAACTGGAAGGGACGTGATTTATTCCCAGAGGTTGTGAAGGTCTTGGTGCAAACCCCGTTCCTGCCTTCTCACCATATCCCCTGACTCCGCTATCTTTAAGAGCCCTATCTAGCTCTCTCTGGAAAGCATCCAGAGAACCGGCCTCCACCGACCTCGGAGGCAGAGAATTCCACAGACTCACCACTCTCTGTGAGAAAAGGTGTTTCCTGGTCTCTCTTCTAAATGGCTTACCCCTTATTCTTAAACTGTGGCCCCTGGTTCTGGACTCCCCCAACTTCGGGAACATATTTCCTGACTCTAGCGTGTACAAGCCCTTAACAATCTTATATGTTTCAATGAGATGCCCTCTACATTTGGATATAGATTTAAACTGCTATAATGGTATATGGACATATAATGGTAGATGGACACACTGATCTGTTTTGTTGTCAATGCCTACTATGTTCTGTTGTGCTGAAGCAAACCAAGAATTTCATTGTCCTATCTGAATAGTGATGTGTTATATCTGGACTTTCAGAAGGCTTTCGACAAGGTCCCACATAAGAGATTAGTATACAAACTTAAAGCACACGGTATTGGGGGTTCAGTATTGATGTGGATAGAGAACTGGCTGGCAGACAGGAAGCAAAGAGTAGGAGTAAACGGGTCCTTTTCACAATGGCAGGCAGTGACTAGTGGGGCAGCGCAAGGCCCTGTGCGGGGACTAGTGGGGCAGCGCAAGGCCCGGTGCGGGGACCAGCAGTGACTAGTGGGGCAGCGCAAGGCCCGGTGCGGGGACTAGTGGGGCAGCGCAAGGGTCAGTGCTGGGACCAGCAGTGACTAGTGGGGCATCACAAGGCCCGGTGCGGGGACCAGCAGTGACTAGTGGGGTACCGCAAGGCTCAGTGCTGGGACCCCAGCTATTTACGATATATATTAATGATTTGGACGAGGGAATTGAATGCAACATCTCCAAGTTTGCGGATGACACGAAGCTGGGGGGCAGTGTTAGCTGTGAGGAGGATGCTAGGAGGCTGCAAGGTGACTTGGATCGGCTGGGTGAGTGGGCAAATGCATGGCAGATGCAGTATAATGTGGATAAATGTGAGGTTATCCACTTTGGTGGCAAAAACAGGAAAGTAGACTATTATCTGAATGGTGGCCGATTAGGAAAGGGGGAGATGCAACGAGACCTGGGTGTCATGGTACACCAGTCATTAAAAGTAGGTAAACATGAATTCTCCCAATTTTGCTAGTCCTTGCTGTCTCCTCCCCTTCCTTAACCCTCTAGCTGTCTCCTCCCACCCTCCCTTCCGCCCGCCCTCGGGCCCCTCCCCCTCCTCCCCATTTCCTTCTTTCTCCCACCCCCCATCAGTCTGAAGAAGGGTTTCGGCCCGAAACGTCGCCTATTTCCTTCGCTCCATAGATGCTGCTGCACCCGCTGAGTTTCCCCAGCAATTTTGTGTACCTTCGATATTCCAGCATCTGCAGTTCCCTTTTGAACATTAAAAGTAGGTATGCAGGTGCAGCAGGCAGTGAAGAAAGCGAATGGTATGTTAGCATTCATAGCAAAAGGATTTGAGTATAGGAGCAGGGAGGTTCTACTGCAGTTGTACAAGTCTTGGTGAGACCACACCTGGAGTATTGCGTACAGTTTTGGTCCCCTAATCTGAGGAAAGACATTCTTGCCATAGAGGGAGTACAGAGAAGGTTCACCAGACTGATTCATGGGATGGCAGGACTTTCATATGAAGAAAGACTGGATTGACTCGGCTTGTACTCGCTAGAATTTAGAAGATTGAGGGGGGATCTTATAGAAGGGAGGAGAGGAGATGGGTGGAGAGGAGAGGGGAGGGGAGGGATATTAACTTTAAACTGGACATATAAACATTGCATTAGGGGTCAAATTCACTGCACACTGGGGCATGGTTGCAATCAAAGATCATATAGCAAGAATATAGGATCTTTGCTATATCTTTGGTTGCAATGCAGAGAGTCCTCACTAATGCACAGAGATTGTACACTTTGAACTGGGTATAAATATTGCAACAGGGTGAAATTCACTGCACACCAGGGCATGGTTGTAATGCAGAGAGCCCCCACTGATGCACAGAGATTATACACTTCAATAATAATATATTTTATTGTCATTACACATAAGTGCAACAAGATTTGGTTTGCAGCTTCCATTCGATGTCACAACTTAAATAACTGATAAGATTTAGATTTAGATTTAGATACCTAGAGAACATGGATTGTAAAAGAACAGTGAAATAGTCAAAACAGTTCAAACAGACTAAAGTGTAGATGTGTGTGTGGGACGTGACCATCCGAGGGAGGGAGAACAGTCCAGGGGGGTGGGGGGGCACTCAGCAGGGCCAAATAGACGAATCATTGTGGTTAAATTGCAACAGATCTTCCTGCAGGTTTGACCATTGCTCTGAATGTTGCATCATATCCTGAATCATTCAGAACAATGGTCAAAGCTGCAGGAAGATCTGTCTTGCAATTTCACCACAATGATTTGTTTATTCTCAGCTCTGGGCTATTTTATATCTCAACTAAATTTCGAGTGTTTAGTAAATGAGGTGTCTAGTAAATGATGTAAATGATAGGAGTAGGCCCCACAGATAATGAGGGATCAGCAATGTATTTCCAAGTTATGATGGTGAATAACTGGGTCAATTTGTGTCACTCCACTAACATGACCAAACAATTCTGGGTATGGATTGTGCTTAGTAGACAGGGTGGAAACTAATGTGTATGGTATGTCAGAATGCAGCTCTATAGGACTGGTAAACAAAAACAGTTGAACATTTCCCATTGTTTTAATATTTCCACTAAATGTGGACACTTTCGTGCCATCCTGAATTATCCTGCAACTGATCCAATTGTGAGTCACTTCACAGTCACCCACATTATTGTGCCCCTGGTCATGTACATCACAGACTATATAAGGATAGCAGGGTTGTCTCTCCTTGAGGATGCTGGTGATATAGAGACCGCATTCTTTTGGGTTGGGATGTAATGTTAAAATTGTACAAGGCATTGGTGAGGCCAATTCTGGAGTATGGTGTACAATTTTGGTCACCTAATTATAGGAAGGATGTCAACAAAATAGAGAGAGTACAGAGGAGATTTACTAGAATGTTGCCTGGGTTTCAGCAACTAAGTTACAGAGGAAGGTTGAACAAGTTAGGTCTTTATTCTTTGGAGCGCAGAAGGTTAAGGGGGGACTTGATAGAGGTCTTTAAAATGGTGAGAGGGATAGACAGAGTTGACGTGGATAAGCTTTTCCCACTGAGAGTAGGGAAGTTTCAAACAAGAGGACATGATTTGAGAATTAAGGGACAGAAGTTTAGGGGTAACATGAGGGGGAACTTCTTTACTCAGAGAGTGGTGGCTGTGTGGAATGAGCTTCCAGTGGAGGTGGTGGAGGCAGGTTCGATTTTATCATTTAAAAATAAATTGGATAGTTATATGGATGGGAAAGGAATGGAGGGTTATGGTCTGAGTGCAGGTAGATGGGACTAGAGGAGATATAAGTGTTCGGCACGGACTAGAAGGGTCGAGATGGCCTGTTTCCGTGCTGTAATTGTTATATGGTTATATGGTTATATTCTGTTTACTTGTTTCTAAAGACAAATCTTCAAATACATTATTTCTGTTCTGGTGCTGCCCACTGTGGGGCAAAGGCTGGATTATGGGGACAGGAATATGGCCCCATGTCCCACACACTGTTACTGTGGGGCAAAGGCTGGATTATGGGGACAGGAACATTGGCCCCATGTCCCACACACTGTTACTGTGGGGCAAAGGCTGGATTATGGGGACAGGAACATTGGCCCCATGTCCCACACACTGTTACTGTGGGGCAAAGGCTGGATTATGGGGACAGGAATATGGCCCCATGTCCCACACACTGTTACTGTGGGGCAAAGGCTGGATTATGGGGACAGGAACATTGGCCCCATGTCCCACACACTGTTACTGTGGGGCAAAGGCTGGATTATGGGGACAGGAATATGGCCCCATGTCCCACACACTGTTACTGTGGGGCAAAGGCTGGATTATGGGGACAGGAACATTGGCCCCATGTCCCACACACTGTTACTGTGCTGAGGAATAAAACAACAATATGACAAAGAGAGGTCCATCTAGGGATGTGGCTGACTGACCCACTCCAGACTGCAGGACAACATAGAAACATAGAAACATAGACAATAGGTGCAGGAGTAGAGGCCATTCGCCCCTTCGAGCCTGCACCATTCGCCATTCAATATGATCATTGCTGATCATCCAACTCAGTATCCTGTACCTGCCTTCTCTCCATACCCCCTGAACACTTTAGCCACAAGGGCCACATCTAACTCCCTCTTAAATATAGCCAATGAACTGTGTGGCCTCAACTACCTTCTGTGGCAGAGAATTCCACAGATTCACCACTCTCTGTGTGTGGGAAAAAAATGTTTTTCTCATCTCGGTCCTAAAAGACTTCCCCCTTATCCTTAAAACTTGATGATGGAGTTCACACTGTGACTGGCTACGCAGTCATGAGTATAGAGTGAGTACAGCAGGGGGCTGAGCACTCATTAGCATAGAGTGAGTACAGCAGGGGGCTGAACACTCATTAGTATAGAGTGAGTACAGCAGGGGGCTGAGCCCCCTTGTTCTGGATTTCCCCAACATCAGGAACAATCTTCCTGCATCCAGCCTGTCCAACCCCTTAAGAATTTTGTAAGTTTCTATAAGATCCCCCCCTCAATCTTCTAAATTCTAGCGAGTACAAGCCGAGTCTATCCAGTCTTTCTTCATATGAAAGTCCTGACATCCTAACTCATCTCCCTGCTACCTTCAGGTAGAAGGTACAGGAGCCTGAAGACTGCAACAACCAGGTTCAGGAATAGCTACTTCCCCACAGCCATCAGGCTATTAAACCTGGCTCGGACAAAACTCTGAACATTAATAGCCCATTATCTGTATATTTGCACTTTATCAGTTTATTTATACATGTGTGTATATATTTATATAATGGTATATGGACACACTGATCTGTTCTGTATTCATGTCACCTATGTCCTGTTGTGCTGAAACAAAACAAGAATTTCATTGTCCTATCCTGGACACATGACAATAAACTCACTTGAATCTTGAATCTAGAGAGATATAAATATTAAATGCTGTAGTATAGATGTGATGCAGAGATTAGAAACATAGACAATAGGTACAGGAGGAGGCCATTCGGCCCTTCGAGCCAGCACCATTCGCCATTCATTGTGATCATGGCTGATCGTCCCCAATCAATAACCCGTGCCTGCCTTCTCCCCATATCCCTTGACTCCACTGGCCCCTAGAGCTCTATCTAACTCTCTCTTAAATCCATCCAGTGACTTGGCCTCCACTGCCCTCTGTGGCAGGGAATTCCACAGATTCACACAACTCTCTGGGTGGAAAAGTTTCTCCTCATCTCAGTCCCAAATGGCCACAGATTCACACAACTCTCTGTGTGTGTCGCGGCCCCTGGTTCTGGACTCCCCCAACATCACCAGCTGTGGGCAATCAGTGGGCATGGGTCAAGCCAGCTGTTCCTCAACATCTGCCTGTTAGTGACCCAGTTCACACTGTGGCCACTGGACAACTGGACTCTGTGGCCACAGGGTCAGCGTGAAGCTCCCACATGGACAGAGTCATCTCTTCACTAAACACAACTGCACAGGTTCAAGGTGAGAGGAGGAGAGGGGAGGAGAGGGGATGAAAGGGGAGGGGAGGAGGAGAGGAGAGGGGAGAGGAGGAGAGGAGAGGAGATGGGAGGAGAGGGGAGGAGAGGGGAGGGGAGGGGAGGGGAGGGGAGGGGAGGGGAGGTGAGGAGATGGGAGGAGAGGAGAGGGGAGGGGTGGGATATTAACTTTAAACTGGACATATAAACATTGCATTTGGGTCAAATCCACTGCACACTGGGGCATGGTTGCAATCAAAGATCATATAGCAAGAATATAGGATCTTTGCTATATCTTTGGTTGCAATGCAGAGAGTCCTCACTAATGCACAGAGATTGTACACTTTGAACTGGGTATAAATATTGCAACAGGGTCAAATTCACTGCACACTGGGGCATGGTTGTAATGCAGAGAGCCCCCACTGATGCACATAGATTATACACTTCAATAATAATATATTTTATTGTCATTACACATAAGTGCAACAAGATTTGGTTTGCAGCTTCCATCCGATGTCATAACTTAAATAACTGATAAGTTTTAGATTTAGATTTAGATACCTAGAGAATATGGATCGTAAAAGAACAGTGAAATAGTCAAAACAGTTCAAACAGACTAAAGTGTAGATGTGTGTGTGGGACGTGACCATCCGAGGGAGGGAGAACAGTCCAGGGGGGTGTGTGGGGACACTCAGCAGGGCCGAATAGACAAATCATTGTGGTTAAATTGCAACAGATCTTCCTGCAGGTTTGACCATTGCTCTGAATGTTGCATCATATCCTGAATCATTCAGAACAATGGTCAAAGCTGCAGGAAGATCTGTCTTGCAATTTCACCACAATGATTTGTTTATTCCCAGCTCTGGGCTATTTTTTATCTCAACTAAATTTCGAGTGTTTAGTAAATGAGGTGTCTAGTAAATGATGTAAATGATAGGAGTAGGCCCCACAGATAATGAAGGATCTCCCGACGCCGGAGTACCATCACCCGGCGAGAACATCGGGCGCCGTGGCGGCGACTGTGGAGGCCTCAATAGGCCCAACTATGGGTGGACAAGAGGATGGGGACTGGACTTTGTGCCTTCCCCCACAGTGGGAATCACTGTGGGGGGATGTTTTGGTGTTGAATTTCTTTATGAATAATGTGTTGTATTTTTATTAGTGTGCTGCAAGGACATCAGAATTTCCCCTGAACAAGGGGATTAATAAAGTATCTATCTATCTATCTATCTATCTATCTATCTATCTATCTATCTATCTATCTATCTATCTATCTATCTATCTATCTATCTATCTATCTATCTATCTATCTATCTATCTATCTATCTATCTATCTATCTATCTATCTATATGATTATATTCTGTTTACTTGTTTCTAAAGACAAATCTTCAAATACATTATTTCTGTTCTGGTGCTGCCCACTGTGGGGCAAAGGCTGGATTATGGGGACAGGAATATGGCCCCATGTCCCACACACTGTTACTGTGGGGCAAAGGCTGGATTATGGGGACAGGAATATGGCCCCATGTCCCACACACTGTTACTGTGGGGCAAAGGCTGGATTATGGGGACAGGAATATGGCCCCATGTCCCACACACTGTTACTGTGGGGCAAAGGCTGGATTATGGGGACAGGAATATGGCCCCATGTCCCACACACTGTTACTGTGCTGAGGAATAAAACAACAATATGACAAAGAGAGGTCCATCTAGGGATGTGGCTGACTGACCCACTCCAGACTGCAGGATAACATAGAAACATAGACAACAGGTGCAGGAGTAGAGGCCATTCGGCCCCTTCGAGCTTGCACCATTCGCCATTCAATACGATCATGGCTGATCATCCAACTCAGTATCCTGTACCTGCCTTCTCTCCATACCCCCTGATCCCTTTAGCCACAAGGGCCACATCTAACTCCCTCTTAAATATAGCCAATGAACTGTGGCCTCAACCACCTTCTGTGGCAGAGAGTTCCACAGATTCACCACTCTCTGTGTGTGGAAAATAAATGTTTTTCTCATCTCGGTCCTAAAAGATTTCCCCTTTATCCTTAAACTGTGTGTGTGGCCCCTTGTCCTGGACTTCCCCAACATCGGGAATAATCTTCCTGCATCTAGCCTGTACAACCCCTTAAGAATGTTGTAAGTTTCTATAAGATCCCCCTCAATCTTCTAAACCCTAACGAGTACAAGCCGAGTCTATCCAGTCTTTCTTCATATGAAAGTCCTGCCATCCCAGGAATCAGTCTGGTGAACCTTCCCTGTACTCCCTCTATGGCAAGAATGTCTTCCCTCAGATTAGGAGACCAAAACTGTACGCAATACTCCAGGTGTGGTCTCACCAAGACCCTGTACAACTGCAGTAGAACCTCCCTGCTCCTATACTCAAATCCTTTTGCTATGAATGCTAACATACCATTCGCCTTCTTGCTGAGGGATTGTGCAGCCAATTTATAGACTCTGTTAGAGAGGGTCACTGTCTTGGGACCTTCCCCTGCTGGACATTGAGGACTGAGTCTGGTGGGTCAACCTTAATACAATGGAAGGGATATCACCCCAGGGTAGGGGCCAAATGACAGTATATGAATGAATGAATGAATGAATGAATGAATGAATGAATATGAATGAATGAATGAATGAATGAATGAATGAATATGAATGAATGAATGAATGAATGAAAACTTTATTGTCATTCAGATATACACCTAGACACAGTGCACCTTGAACGAAATTTCGTTGCATTTGACTCTCCAATCAGGTAAATAGTAAAAGTAAAAGTGCTAGGTGGGTCCATAAAAATGCCTCATGAGCATGGTTCTGTAAAATAAATATATATAAAAAGTTTTTTTTTTAAAGTGTCGATATTTTAAAAGTTCTAGCCTCGGTTTTGTTGATTGTTCAGTAATCTTATGGCCTGGGGGATGAAGCTGTTGCAGAACCTGGTTGTCCCGCTCTTCATGCTGCGGTACCTCCTCCCAGAGTTAAGCAGTATAAACAGTCCAAATTGTGGGTGTGTGGGGGCTCAGGTAATGCCCTTAGCTCTAATCAGACAGCGCTTGTACCCCATGTCCATGATGGAAGGAAGAGAAGTCCCAATGATTTTTTCCGCTGTCCTCACCACTCTCTGAAGGCACTTCCAGTCCGCAGCTGTACAGCTGCCGCACCACGTAGAGATACAGCTGGTCATGACCGACTCAATTGTGCTTCTGTAGAAAGTGGCGAGGATGGGAGGGTGGAGGTGTAAACTTCTCAACCTGCGGAGGAAGTACAACCGCTACTGTGCCCGTTTTGCCAGAGATGTAATGTTTGTGGACCAGTTTAAGGTGTCCGTTATATGCACCCCCAGGAACTTGATCTTTTTCACCTGCTCCACTGCTGAGTTGTTGATGCAAAGTGGAGTGTGACTGGGCTGAATTTTCCTTCTGAAATCGACGACAATCTCCTTGGTTTTGTTCACATTTAGGAGAAGGTTGTTCCTGCTGCACCAGCTCACCAGCTGTTCCACCTCCTCTCTATATGCCTGGTCGTCGTTATTGCGGATGAGGCCCACTACTGTTGTGTCATCCGCGTATTTGATGATATGGTTAGTAGTGGACCTGGCGACACAGTCATGTGTCATCAATGTGAAGAGCAGCGGACTCAGGACACAGCCCTGAGGGGATCCGGTGCTCAGTGTGATGACCGAGGAGGTGTTCTTCCCCCCCCGCACAGACTGGGGTCTTTCAGAAAGGAAATCCAGGATCCAGTTGCATAGTATGGTATTGAATCCTAGGGGTGCCAGTTTGCTCACCAGATGCTGGGGGATTGTCATGTTAAATGCTGAGCTGAAATCAACAAACAGCATCCGCACGTGGGTGTTCCTCTCCTCCAGGTGTTGTAGGCTCGGGTGGACTACAGAGGAAATAGCATCCTCTGTGGAGCGGTTCGGGCGATAAGCAAACTGGAACGGGTCAAAACTGGAGGGGAGTTTAGAGACCATATGCTGCTTAATAAGCCTCTCAAAGCACTTCATTATTATTGGTGTGAGTGCTAAGGGGCGGTAATCATTCAGGCAGGTTATTGTAGACTTTTTGGGAACTGGTATGATGGTGGCTGTCTTGAAACATGATGGAACAATGGCCTGGTTCAGGGAGATGTTAAAAATGTCTGTCAGAACCAGGGCCAGCTGGTCGGAACATCCCCTAAGCAGACGCCCCGGTATGTTATCCGGTCCGGCTGCCTTTCGCTGGTCAATACCCTCCAGGATTTTGCGGACTTCAGCAGTTTCAAAAGACAGTGTCTGTTCTCCTGGTTGAGGCTCTAATTTCCTCATTGTAGTGGTGTTCAGTGCCTCAAACCTGCCGAAATGATTATTTAGTTCATTTAGAAAGTCCGTGTCATCCTTACAAGACATCTGAGGTGCCTTGTAGTTTGTTATGGCCCGGATGCCTTCCCACATGTTCCTGGTGTTGGTATCATCCTGGAAGAAACCCTGGATTTTCTGTCCATGGGCGCGCTTTGCTTTCTTAATTTCGCGGTTGAGGTTGGCTCTCGCTGTTCTCAGAGCTCCCAAATCACCAGATTTAAAAGCCGCATTTCGTGCTTTCAGCATGGCACGCACCTCTGCAGTAATCCAAGGTTTGTGGTTGGCCCGGGTTGTGATGTTCCTGATGACAGTGACGTCCTCCATGCACTTCTGTATGTAGCCCGACACTGACATGGCATACTCATCCACATTGATGTTTTGGTTATGAGTGGCTGCTGTCCTGAACATGTCCCAGTCCGTGCACTCAAAGCAGTCCTGGAATGCTTCTGTAGCTCCCTCAGACCAGACTCTAACCTGCTTCACAGTGGGTTTCTCTCTGATCAGCAGGGGCTTATAGGCTGGGATGAGCATTACAGAGAGGTGGTCAGAGGAGCCGAGGTGAGGCCGGGGTACTGCTCTGAAAGCCTGCTTGATGTTACTGTAGACCCGGTCCAGCGTATTCTCTCCACGTGTAGCAAAGTCCACATATTGATGGAAATGAGGGAGGACAGTCTTCATGTTGGCCTGGTTAAAGTCCCCAGCAACAATGACAACGCCCTCTGGATGGTTCCTTTGCAGCTCACTGATGGAACGGTAGAGAATACGCAGAGCCTCCTTAGTGTTGGCTGCGGGGGGGATGTATACAGCAGTAATGCTAACCACAGTAAACTCCCGTGGCAGATAGAATGGCCTGCATTTCACAGTCAAAAGCTTTATGTCCGGAGAGCAGTGGCTGGAAACAGCAGTAGCATTATTACACCAGCTGTTGTTTGTGTAGATGCACACACCCCCACCCCGGGATTTACCAGTCAAAACAGTGTCCCTGTCGAGCCGGAATGTTGTTAGCCCCCCTAAGCTAACAGCCGCATCAGGTACAGATGAGTTTAGCCATGTCTCTGTCAGAACTATAGCGCAGCAGTCTCTCACCTCCCTTTTTATTGTGAGATCCAGATGTAGATAGTCCATTTTATTTTCCAGAGAACGGACATTCGACAGGAGAACGGATGGGAGCAGTGTCCTCCACGGGTTAGCCTTTAGCCTCGCCGTTAGCCCCCCTCGACAGCCCCGCTTCTGTCTTCTGTAGCGCCGCCTCCGTGTTCTGTAGCGGCCAGTGCCTGCGAAAGTCTCCGCAATTCTCCGCAATATTGTGTACAAACACTACTGAGTATGTCATTATTGAATGTATAGACACCAAAAGCATTTGTGTTAGTTGTGTATAGAATTATGGAACTGCAGATGCTGTTTTACCAAGGAAAGACAGAAAATACTGGAGTAACTCAGTGTGTCAGGCAGCATTCCTGTTGAACAGGGATAGTTTTGAGTTGGGACTCTTCAGACTAGTTTGGTATATATTTTATTCTGAAATAAAGTTTATTTTTGAATATAAAGAATGTGAGGTTTGAAGAGAGCAAGGATTCTGCCTTTTCCCATCACATTCAGGACATGATGCAACATTCAGAGCAATGGTCAAAGCTGCAGGAAGAGCTGTTGCAATTTAACCACAATGATTCGTCTATTCTCACCTGTGGGCTGTTTCACTTCCTGTTTTTTATCTGACTAAATTTCACAATGTGTAAATAAACATCAGAATTGTGAAGGACAAAGACAACATCAAACTATCCCAAAACCTATTGAAACATGCAAAAGGGAATCAGGGGTGGATTATTTGTCACTTTGAGCCTGTTCAATCATTCAAAACATTCTCATATTCCAATTCTCTCCCGATAAATGTTGATGCATTTTATATCAAATAAATCTATCCCCTACTGAACAAGATTCAGTGACCAGCCATCTACCATTTTCTGTGGGGTGAATTTCAATGGCTCACCATATTCACAATGAAGAAATGTCTCAGCCCTAAATGTTTCACCCCTTATCTTGAGTCCAAAACCCCTTGTTCCAGATCCTACAGTCACTGGAAATATCTTTATGTATCGAGTCTGTCTAGCTCTGCTTTGAATGTTGTTTAATTTAGAGAGGTCATGTTTAACTCTTCCAAACTCCAGTGACCACTGGCTCAGTCAGCTCCTCCTCTCCTTACACATTAGTCCTGCCATTCCAGGAATCAGTCTGGTCAGCCTTGGCTGCATTACATGTGTGGCTGAAAAACCCTTTCTCCGGTAAGGAGAGCACAAAGACATGTTTGGAGAGACATGGGCCAGGGACAGCCAATTGTGATGGGGTCAGTTGGACATCTTGGTCAGCATGTGTGTGTTGGGATGATGTGTCTATTTCCATGCTCTACAGCTCTATGCCTCTCTGCTGCATCTGTGTATATTTGGCAAGTAACTCAACTGACTGACATCACCTGGAAACCTCTTTGCATCCTCTTTGCTTCTCCTATTTACTCTCAGTTTCATGTCATCAAACATAGAAACATTATGTTTGTTTCCTTGTCAATACCATTGATGAACATTGAAAATAACAGACTCAAGAACTGGCTTGATGCTGGATCATTCATCATCTGCCACCCTAACAAAGTCTCCTCTCTGTTTCCTGTCTGCCAAATAATTTTCAATTCATGCCTGTTCAATATTGCCTAATCCACATGTTTAAACATTCAAAGACCTTCTGAAAATTGGACACATCGACTTGTTCTCCCTGAAACAAACAACAACAATCTGCTGGAGGGACTCAGTGGGTCAGGCAGCGTCTGTCGAGGTAAATGTACAGATGACCCTGTGTATCGTGACCCTTCTTATAACCATATAACCATATAACAATTACAGCACGGAAACAGGCCATCTCGGCCCTACAAGTCCGTGCCGAACAACTTTTTTCCCTTAGTCCCACCTGCCTGCACTCATACCATAACCCTCCATTCCCTTCTCATCCATATGCCTATCCAATTTATTTTTAAATGATACCAACGAACCTGCCTCCACCACTTCCACTGGAAGCTCATTCCACACCGCTACCACTCTCTGAGTAAAGAAGTTCCCCCTCATGTTACCCCTAAACTTCTGTCCCTTAATTCTGAAGTCATGTCCTCTTGTGTGAATCTTCCCTATTCTCAAAGGGAAAAGCTTGTCCACATCAACTCTGTCTATCCCTCTCATCATTTTAAAGACCTCTATCAAGTCCCCCTTAACCTTCTGCGCTCCAGAGAATAAAGACCTAACTTATTCAACCTATCTCTGTAACTTAGTTGTTGAAACCCAGGCAACATTCTAGTAAATCTCCTCTGTACTCTCTCTATTTTGTTGACATCCTTCCTATAATTGGGCGACCAAAATTGTACACCATACTCCAGATTTGGTCTCACCAATGCCTTGTACAATTTTAACATTACATCCCAGCTTCTATACTCAATGTTCTGATTTATAAAGGCTAGCATACCAAAAGCTTTCTTTACCACCCTATCTATATGAGATTCCACCTTCAAGGAACTATGCACGGTTATTCCCAGATCCCTCTGTTCAACTGTATTCTTCAATTCCCTACCATTTACCATGTACGTCCTATTTTGATTTGTCCTGCCAAGGTGTAGCACCTCACATTTATCAGCATTAAACTCCATCTGCCATCTTTCAGCCCATTTTTCCAAATGGCCTAAATCACTCTGTAGACTTTGGAAATCCTCTTCATTATCCACAACACCCCCTATCTTGGTATCATCTGCATACTTACTAATCCAATTTACCACCCCTTCATCCAGATCATTGATGTACATGACAAACAACAAAGGACCCAACACAGATCCCTGAGGCACCCCACTAGTCACCTGCCTCCAACCCGACAAACAGCCATCCACCATTACCCTCTGGCTTCTCCCATTCAGCCACTGTTGAATCCATCTTGCTATTCCTGCATTTATACCCAACAGTTTAACCTTCTTAACCAACCTTCCATGAGGAACCTTGTCAAAGGCCTTACTAAAGTCCATATAGACAACATCCACTGCTTTACCCTCGTCAATTTCCCTAGTAACCTCTTCAAAAAATTCAAGAAGGTTAGTCAAACATGACCTTCCAGGCACAAATCCATGTTGACTGTTCCTAATCAGACCCTGTTTATCCAGATGCTTATATATATTATCTCTAAGTATCTTTTCCATTAATTTGCCCACCACTGAAGTCAAACTAACAGGTCTATAATTGCTAGGTTTACTCTTAGAACCCTTTTAAAACAATGGAACAACATGCGCAGTACGCCAATCCTCGGGGACTATTCCCGTTTCTTCAGTTGCGAATGGTCATCTGTCCATTTACTTCCACAGATGATTCCTGATCCACAAATTCCCTCCAGCAGTTTGCTCTTTGCTGGTGTTTCCAGAATCTACAAACTCTAGTGTCTCCACATCTTCTCCCTTAACTATTCTACACGGTACATCACCATCATCTACAATAGATTTGTTTGCCATCATTTCACTTACATACATTCAAAAATACATTGTCTTATCGCATAAATTATTTTAAATATCCAAACACTGTTTTGGAACCTGGAAACACCAAACCAGGTTGGAGATTGAAATATGTTTTAATGAATAAAGAGCAACATTTACTAGAGAGAAACACCATTATTTTATTTTTTAATCAGTGAGAAGAAGCAACAATAATTTAAAAATTACGCTTTTTGGTCAAGACACCAACAATACAATAGTTAGTTACTATCCTTATAATAAATACATCCTCAACACACATGCCCCATGTTCTGTTCTCATGTATTTAAAAACATTACATAAATAAAATTATACGGAATTACTTTTAAATGTAAAGGGTAAAGAGAGATAACGTCAGCGTAAAAGAGGAAGGATCTGTGTAAAAGAGGAAGGACCTGGAGGGAGTTGAGGGAGTTCAGAGAAGGTTCACCAGACTGATTCCTGGGATGGCAGGACTTACATATGAAGAAAGATTGGATAGACTCGGCTTGTACTCGCTAGAATTTAGAAGATTGAGGGGGGATCTTATAGAAACTTACAAAATTCTTAAGGGGTTGGACAGGCTAAATGCAGGAAGATTGTTCCCAATGTTCGGGAAGTCCAGGACAAGGGGTCACACACACACAGTTTAAGGATAAGGGGAAGTCTTTTAGGACCGAGATGAGAAGAAATTGTTTTACACAGAGAGTGGTGAATCTGTGGAATTCTCTGCCACAGAAGGTAGTTGAGGCCACAGTTCATTGGCTATATTTAAGAGGGAGTTAGATGTGGCCCTTGTGGCTAAAGGGATCAGGGGGTATGGAGAGAAGGCAGGTACAGGATACTGAGTTGGATGATCAGCCATGATCATATTGAATGGCGAATGGTGCAGGCTCGAAGGGCCGAATGACCTCTACTCCTGCACCTATTGTCTTTGTTTCTATGTTTAGAATGTGAGAGTGACGGACAGTGTGGGGTGGACGGGGAGATTAGATGAATTACGAAGAGAAAGATTCAGGAGCTGGGGAAAAATATCTAAAACAGAGGCTGAGCAGCAATAAAAATGAATTGTATTTCTCTGCAGAATTCACACAATATGGGGGAAATGAGTTGTTACCCCGGATTAAGGAAGGAGCCTGATTAGATTTCTTGTCACAATGAGGACGACACTAACTCCTGAGCTGATGATGAGCTGCAAGTTGTGATTCCCTCCAGATGTTTTGCTGATAAATCTATGTTTTTGGATGTGGGCCTCAGTGTTTAGGCTTCCATTTTTAACCCATGAGGATGTGACCATCCTTATTCCACCACTGATGGATGTGTTTAGTAAATGATGTAAATGATTGGAGTAGGCCCCACAAATAACGAAGGGCCAGCAATGTATTTCCAAGTTATGATGGTGACTAACTGGGTCAATTTGTGCCACTCCACTAACATGACCAAACAATTCTGGGTATGGATTGTGTTTGCATATTGTGGATATATTTTCTAGCATCGATGTAGTCATCAATGTAATGGGGATAGAGTTCGGGGATAGGGCCAGTGTACACCTGGAACACAATGTATCTCTCGTGTCTATATCTCTAGGCTGTGAAGATCTTGGTGCAACTCTGTGAGGTTGGGTTTGGAGAACACCAAATGACAGAGGGAAAAACTAGTGATTGTGAAAATGTTTGCTGGAGGTTCTACCTTGAGTGAAATTCAGATCTGAGGAGAAATTTGCTCTCAATATTGGACTTACTTTGACAAATTGTAGTAGTTTGATGATCATATGCAGCTGATTGGTGACCTCCTAAGGCCAACCTCCACCATGATCTGATGCAATGAATATTAGTTTGATCTATCGGACCAACTACAGCATGAACAGGCAAGAATATCCACCGTTCCATTTATTACAAAACAACAGATTCTGTCATTTGTCATTATCATAGACATTTCAAACATCACACAGTCATCTGCTTGAATATGTGTTACTGGAAACTACTCTAACTTCAGTTGTGAATAGCATGAATTATACTTGTCTTTCTCCAGGCTGGTTAGCATTCTGCAAAAGCTTTTCTCTTTACCTCACGAACGTGACACTGAACTAAACTGAATTGAACTGGAAGGGACGTGATTTATTCCCAGAGGTTGTGAAGGTCTTGGTGCAAACTGTGCCGTTTGATTTGGAGAAAACTGGAAGTTGCAGAAGAAATTGGATGATGATGAGGCTGGTGACTGGTGGGTTTACCTTGTGTGAAACTCAGGAGATAATTACACTCAATATTGGAATAACTGAGTAAATACAGCATTTTATTATCACATCTACAGGTTTGTGTTCTCCTCAACCCAAAACTCACATAGTTTTAAACAGCCAAACCACCCAAATCACAGTGACACAGATGTTAGAGCTGCTGCCTCACAGTGCCGGAGACCAGGGTTCAATCCTGACCTACCTCGGGTGCTCTCTGGGTGGAGATAGCACGCTCCCTCCCTCCCTGTGGCCACGAATGAGTGGGGATGTAGGTTACTGGACCTCCATAAATTGCCTGTAGTGTGTAGGGAGCAGATGGGAAAGTGAGAGAACAGAACGAGTGTGAACGGGTGATCAGTGGTCGGCACGGACAGAGGGCTGAAGGGCAAGTTTCCATGCTGTGTCTCAAAACTAAACTCAATCATAACATCACTACAGATACAAGAAGATTGACACATACTCATCATTACACAACAATAGATACTCTCATTCCCCAATGCCCTTGACATTTGTTATCCTCCAATAACCTTTAGACAATAGACAACAGGTGCAGGAGTAGAGGCCATTCGGCCCTTCGAGCCAGCACCACCATTCAATGTGATCATGGCTGATCATCCCCAATCAGTACCCTGTTCCTGCCTTCTCCCCATATCCCCTGACTCCGCTATCTTTAAGAGCCCTATCTAGCTCTCTCTTGAAAGCATCCAGAGAACCGGCCTCCACCGACCTCTGAGGCAGAGAATTCCAGACTCACAACTCTCTATGAGAAAAAGTGTCTTCCTGGTCTCTGTTCTAAATGTCCGACTCCTTATTCTTAAACTGTGGCCCCTGGTTCTGGACACCCCCAACATTGGAAACATATTTCCTGCCTCTAGCGTGTACAAATACTTAACAATCTTACATGTTTCAATGAGAAACCCTCTCATCCTTCTAAACTCCAGTGTGTACAAGCCCAGCCGCTCCATTCTCTCAGCATATGACAGTCCTGCCATCCCGGGAATTAACCTGGTGAACCTACGCTGGGCTCCCTCAATAGCAAGAATGTCCTTCCTCAAATTAGGGGACCAAAACTGCACACAATACTCCAGGTGTGGTCTCACTAGGGCTCTGTACAACTGGAGAAGGACCTCTTTGCTCCTAGACTCAACTCCTATTGTTATAAAGGCCAACATGCCATTCGCTTTCTTCACTGCCTGCTGTACCTGCAGGCTTACTTTCATAGACTGATGAACAAGGACCCCCAGATCCCGTTGTACTTCCCCTTTTCCCCCTTCCCATTTAGAAAGATGAGGTTCCATGTCTCAACGCATCCAATGCATGTTTGAGCTCAGTAAATTCCCATTTTCCTTTGCTGAATAAGGTTTGACAAGATGTGTTTTACACTGACACAAACACTTTCAACAGAAGTGATGTCTGAACCCTGAGTAGAAGAGGAAGAGGAAGGTCCTGTAGGTACATAAGACACAGCGTGAGACTGGGGAAGTCAGTGTGTCACCGTGCTTGGAGCTTTGCTGCCCAGTCTCCGGACTCGTTCACCATCAGTCTCTTCCCACAAGGTAGGCGACCTTACTACAGGTTCACTTCAGGTAAAGGTGTGGTTTAAATGGGATCTAGAAACGGAACTCCGTGTTCAATACTTTCTTTTTAAAATATATATTTTTTTTAATATAATTTTATTTATTAGTAGTGTACATTACAATAATATCAGCCAAAAATAACATAATACATTTCCTGTACTTTATATTTTAAACTTTGAAAAGAAGAAAAGTAAAGAGAGTTAAATAGGATAGTAAGTGTTTGAAAGAGTGATCAAAAGAGACCCTTAGACATGAAAAGTTCGAAAAAGAGTTAAGAAGCAAGCCATAGAAAAATAAAAAGAGAAAAAGAAAACAGAAGATATATTAAAAGTTTTAAAAAAGAGCTAAAAGGGATAAACCAACTTTGTATTTTTCCTCCCCCCCTCACCAGGTCCTGAAACCATTTATTTTCAGAATTCTGTTGCACCTTATACTTGTAGTAAGTCGATAAATGGAGACCAAAGCTTTTGGAAATGGTCTGGTTTGCCTGCTGGAAGGAATCTCATATCTTCCAGGTGTAACGTTTCGAACATATTTGAAATCCACATATTTATTGTTGGTGTTGGGGCATTTTTCCAGAATTTAAGCATGAGTTTTTTCCCCATTATTAAACCGTAATTAAGTCGGCTCTTTTGGGACACAGTTAACTCAGGGCTGCCTTCCATGGTTCCAAAAATAATCAATTCTGCGTTCGGTTTCAGTTTTATTTGAAATAATTTTGTAAATATTTCAAAAATTTCATTCCAAAATGTTTGGATTTTTCTACAAAAAACAATAGAATGTGCTATAGTTGCTTCATGGGATAGACATTTATAACAGATGGGGGAGACATTTGGAAAAAGTTTACTTATTTTAGTTTTTGAGTAATACAGTCTATGTAAGGTTTTAAATTTCTAACGTGTGATATTCGACTCCTACAACCATTTATTAGACTGTACCAGTCTGTTCTGCTTTAGATTTTACAAGGACATAGAAACGTAATGAATAATGAAGAGAGACACAAAATGCTGGAGTAACTCAGCGGGACAGGCAGCATCTGGAGAGAAAGAATGGGTGATGTTTCGTGTCGAGACCCTTCTTCAGATCCAGACTTCTTTGACCCGAAACGTCACCCATTCCTTCTCTCCAGAGATGCTGCCTGTCCCACCCAGTTACTCCCGCCCAGTTACTTTAGTGTCTATATTCGGTATAAAGCAGCATCTGCAGTTCCTTCCAACACAAAACTTTATCAATGTATTTTTGTCTCCATTATTTCCACTAGAAACTTAATGAAGCTAAATTATCAGCATCTGCCATTTTACCCATTTGGGCTTTCTGGTCAATCTAATGTATCGCTGCTCATGTGGATTTTATTTTTCCCATTTCTCCGGCAATCCTCTGGGACTGATTGAGGATGTTCAACGTCCTCGCCGTTCTGTTGCCCGCTCGCTCAATTAATTGACTGACTAGTGAGGTACAAATGAGTTAAAACCATTCTACCGAGAAGCAGGAAGGAAGTGGGTCAAGAATGAAACTGTCGACGTACAGATGAGTCGTTTCAGTCAAGGCAAAGCGACTGAATGTGGTTGTGAAATCCCAGATGACAGCAGTGACAATATTCCAGTGGCAGATTCCACAGAGGAATGGTCCTTCCCCGTGTAATTGTGTGCGGTTAATTCTCAAATGGTCCTGGCCCAGGGTTTTCAAAGTGTCTGTGTTCAATACAACACTTGCCAACTAGCTATTCACTGCAGCATTTCCTTTGCAAATTATTTAGTGGCCCCGTTCCGTTCAAGATCACACGACCATCAAACATTCTTCAGTATGATTTTACACATCATCACCACTTCAAATGGTGACATTTGTTTTACAGAAATACAAGGTGGTTATGTGGATTATTCACAGAGGCTGTGATGGTCTTGGTGCACTCTGTGATGTTGGGCTTGGAGAACACTGCAAGGTGGTTATGTGGGTTATTCACAGAGGCTGTGAAGGTGTTGGTGCACTCTGTGATGTTGAACTTGGAGAACACTGCAAGATGCAGGAACTATTTGGATGCTAATGAAAACATTGGCTGCAGGTTCCTCCTGGATATAGATTTAAACTGCTATAATGGTATATTGACATATAATGGTAGATGGACACACTGATCTGTTTTGTTGTCAATGCCTACTGTTCTGTTGTGCTGAAGCAAAGCAAGAATTTCATTGTCCTATCAGGGACACATGACAATAAACTCACTTGAACTTGAAGTTGAGCTAAAGCTCTAACACAGCTGCAAGGCGTGAATATTGACCATGTTCCCTTCGTTACAAAACAGCAGATTCCCTCGTTTGCCATCATCTTAGACATTTGCCACCCACTAATCGCATTTAATATAAGGAGGTTCCAAGTCTAAACTTATCCAATGTATTTGTGACCTCAGGAAATTCCCCATTTGGTTTATCCAATTAGCTTTTACAAGATGATTTTTAATCTAACGCAAACATTATCAACACAAATGGTGTGTGAATCCTGAGCTGGATATAAAGAGGAAAGGTGTTTGCCCTTCCAAAGAACCTGTGTGAGACTGTGAATCTCAGTGTGTCGCCGTGCTTGGAGCTTTGTCACTCAGTCTCTGTACTCGTTCACCATCAGTCTCTTCTCACAAGGTAGGTGACCTCACTGCAGTCTCACTTCATGTCAAAGAGTGGTTTAACAGGTATCCACAAACTGAACAATGTTGGATGTCCTGTAAGTTGTGATTTATCACTCATTCAATCAGCTTGTTTCACTTTAGATTTGACAAGGGCATACAAACTTAATTAATTTTGTTTTGTCTCCTTTATTTCCCACAGCTAAATTACCATAATATGCCATTGTCCTACTGGTGTCAATAGACAATAGACAACAGGTGCAGGAGTAGAGGCCATTCTGACCTTCCAGCCAGCACCGCCATTCAATGTGATCATGGCTGATCATCCACAATCAGTACCCCGTTCCTGCCTTCTCCCCATATCCCCTGACTCCACTATCTTTAAGAGCCCTATCTAGCTCTATCTTGAAAGCATCCAGAGAACCGGCTTCCACCACCCTCTGAGGCAGAGAATTCCACAGACTCACAACTCTCTGTGAGAAAAAGTGTTTCCTCGTCTCCGTTTCCTAGTCAATCTAAATTGAATACTTTTGTTCCCGTTTCGCCGGCAACGTCCTGGGACCGTTTGAGAATATTGAATGTCCCTTGCCATTGTGTTGTCTTCTCTGTTCATTAACTCACCAGCGAGGTCTGATTTAGTTGAGAACATTTTACCAGTGGTCGGAGGTAATTGAGTCAAACATTAAAAAGGCGGAGTGCAGATGAATGATTTGGGACAATAGCGGTTGAATATGGTGGTGACATCCCAGATTACTGAAGTGACAATATTCCAGCAGCAGAATCCACCAAGTGAATGTATTTTCCCCGTGTAATTGTGTGCGGCCAATTCTAAAATGCCCCAGGGTCAGGAGTTTCAAACTGGCTGTACTCAATACAACATTTGCCAACTACCAATTTACTGATCCTTAGTCTAAAACTGCACCTTGTTTCCAAACAGAGAATGTACAAAATGAGGCCCAGGTTTCTCTGCAACAGTTTGCCAGCTGGTTTGATGTTGGGTTTCTTTGTTTTCCTGCTTCAACCAGTTTCCACACAGAGTAAGTACTTTCTCTTCACTGGTCACAATCACCTTGCATTAATTATCATTGTCCGTGTAAACCCGCACCCTATTGGCAATCTCACTTTCCTCTCCACGTCCCACAAATCCACCCCATCCTTGCTGGAGCTCTGTTTCTGAGCCTCTCACATTAGCTCCCTCCCTCCCCTTCCCCTGCCCCAACATGGTCCTTTTCAAAGTCAAAAGTGGCCCCCGGTGAGTAGTGTGACACGGTTGTCCACACCATCCTCCCCAACATCTCCTCACCACAGTCAAGTTGGGTGCAACTGCCCTCGACTTATCGATCCAGTCGCAGCCCGAGAACTATCCGCAATGTCTTCACTTCACGCTCCAGCACAGTTCCCTCGGGCATCCTCCGACAATCTACCATGGACCCCTCCTATTTCTCATCCTCAAGCTGCCCTTCGGTGACATCAGCTGAAGTTTCACCGTTGCTTCCACAAGTTGACTGTGGACACCAGCTCGATCTCGCTAGCACCTCCCTCGACCCCTCCATAGTCTCCACATTCCTAGACTACACCTGGGACATCCAGGACTGGATGAGCAGACTTGCCCCCCAACTGAACACTTTGAATCCCAAAGCCGTTGTCTTTAGTCCCACCACAACCCCTTTCTCCAGCCACCAATTCCATTCCATTCAAATGCCAGCATATTTGGGGGTCAGACTGGTGATTCACTGGCAACAAACCAGGCTCCAGGATGGTGTGTTGCCTCCCTGGTGCCAGGGTCCAGGATGTCTCCCAGCAGCTGTGGGACATTCTCAAGGATGAAGGTGAACAGCCAGAAGGCACAAATGGGATGAGGTCTGATAGTTTCCCTACCACTGACATGAGTCTCACTACATTAACAACTCTCCAACCCTTCCACAAACCCACCTGTGGCCAGAGAACACACACAGATCTTTATCAAGGCTCGCTGGGCTCGTCATCTCCAGATTCCTCCCGGTGTCATGTGTTAATGAAGGTAGGAATAGGAAGAAAGGACAGATGAATGTATGGCTCAGGACTTGGTGCAGGGGGCAGAGATTCAGATTCAGATCTTTTGGTCATTGTCATCTCTTCTGGGGCAGACGTCACCTCTACAAGAGGGATAGTTTGTATCTGAAATGGAGGGGACCAATATGTTTGCAGGGAGGTGTTACCAAGAGGGCTAAACTGGAGAGGCAGGGGGGTGATGGCAAGGTGGAGATGAAGATAAGTAAGTCTCAAAGGAAGGACAGACAGAGGGAAGTGAAGTTATATAGTGAGACTGATGGGTGGAGGTTTGTTCATTCCAATGCAAGGAGTATGTGGGCAAAGTAGATGAACTTTGAGCCCAGATCGCTGTTGGTGGAATATGATGTTGTGGTAATTGTGGAATGATGGTTGTGACAGGGCCATGATTAACAGCTCAATGTTCCATGTTTCTATGGGATAAAGATGGGGGGATTGCTCTATTAATCAGGGAAACGATCTTGTTGGCACTCAGAGTGGAGACTCTGGATGGTTTGTCCACTGAGGTGATATGGGTAGAGCCATGTGAAAATAAGAAAGGTGCAAGCAATCCAACGGAATTGTATGAGAGGTCTCCCAAGAGTGAGCAGGAAATAGAGGAACAGATGTGGACACAGATTACTGAAAGATTACACAAATGGATGTATTGGGGGTGACATGGTATATCCAATAGGATGTTTTATAACAGTTGTCAATAGTGCAATGTGAGAAAGGAATCCAAAATGGACCTTGTGTTGGGAAATGAGTCTGGCCTGGTGACTGATGTTTTAGTGAAAGAGTATTTTGGAGATAGTGAATACAACTCCATAAGTTTTAAGATTGGTTTGAATAGGGATAAGTCTGGACTGTACGACAAGGCAAGGCAAATGACACCATTATTAGGCAGGAGCTTGGAAGGTACACTCAGAGCAGTTGTTATTAAGTTACTCCAAGTCTGAGATTGTGAATTGTCTGAAGGTCAGTAGATCCAAACTCAAGACCGGCAAGCTCCAGTAAGGAGGAGAGATAAGACTGGCAAAGTAAGGGACTGAGATGACCAAATACATTTGTAAATTTGGTCAAAAATAGAAAGGAAACACATGCAAGGTTGAAGAATATGATAGCAGAGATGGCCATTGAGGAATATAAAGCAAGGAGGAAAGAACTCAAGTGGGCGATTAGAAGGGAGAACAGGCCACAAAATGGCTGTGGTGTTTTGGAGTAAAGAAAGTTCCAAGGCTTCTTATACATACATTAAAATCAAGACGGTAGACAAGGAGAAGGTGAACAAGGATAAATGAAGGAAACTGAAACTGGAGTTAGGGGATGTAGGTGAGGTGTCAGATAACTCCAGGGATGAGAGGAACAAGGGAAAAGGAATAAATATGTCAGTAAAAAGGTAGGGTGGATTGTTTAGGGATTTATTGCCTGAAAGTCAAGAATTCAATGTTCATGAGGTTGTCAGATACCCAAGAGAAATATGAAGTGAGATTTCTTCAGTTTGCATGTGGTCTCACTGGCAATGGAGGAGGCCAAGGACAGAAAGATCAGTATGGGAATGGGAGTTAAATGGTTTATTTGTTTAGAGAGAGAATTCAGCGAATTAAAGAGCTGTGACTCACATGACAACAGCAGGAAACAATTGGAAAGGATTCTTTGGGATAGAATTGACTCCCATTTGGAACAAAATAGATGAGGGGACTAAAGAGGGCATGACGTTTACGTGGCATTGTCTACAGTGATTTTAATAAGGCATTTGGTAAAGTCCCCCATGATAGACTGATGCTGAAGATTAATAAACATGGGATTAACATTGAATTGTTTGTCTGGATTCAGAATGGGCAGACTAGAAACAGAGGAAAAGGCAATATTCAGGCAGGAAATCCGTGACCAGTGGAGATCTATATGGATCTCTGCCAGGACCACTGTCGGTCATCATTTATACAATGAATTTAAATGTAGATGGGTTGGTTAGTACATTAGCAGATGTGAACAAGATTGCTGCACTGTGAACAATGATGTCAAAGTATCAAAGTCTGTTGTAAAGTAATGAATGGGATTTAGACCAGCTACAGAAATGGGTGGACAAATGACAGATCAAATTTAATCCAAGCATCTGTGAGGTGTTGCACTTTGGGAGGTTGAATATAAGGGGAAGATATACAATTAATGGCAAGGCCCTTAACAGCATTGATGTACAGAGGGACTTTGGGATCTAAGTCCCAAACTCTGTGAAAATGGTAATACAGGCAGATAGAGTGGCAAAGAAGGCAGATGGCATGCCTTTGGTTGGATCATTGGGTATAAGAGTCAGGAAGTCAGGATGTGATGCAGCTTTGTAGGACATTGGTTAGGCCGGATTTCAAGCATTACATGCAGTTCTGGATGCCCCAAAAATGCAGATGCAGAGGCTTTGGAGACAGGGCTGAGAAGGTTGACAAGAATGATGCCTGTGTTACTGGATATTAGCTCCAGGGAGAGGTTGAATAGACTTGGATTGTTTTCTCTGGAATGTTTGACATTGAAGTGAGGCATGATAGAATGATACCATATTATGAGCGGCAAGGTCAATGTAGACAGTCAGAATCTTTTCCCCAGGATGGAAATATCAAATACAAGAGGGCATGGGGGGCTTTTAGGTGAGAGAGGCAAAGTGGGAAGGAGATGTGAAGGACAAGTATTTAACACAGAGTGGTGAGTGGCTGGAACGTTGCTGCTGGTGGCGATGGAGGGAGATGTGTGAATGGGATTTAAGAGACTATTGGATAAGCACATGGACATGCAGGGAATGGAGAGATATGGATTATGTGTAGGTAGATAAGAGTTGGTTGTGGCATTATGCTCGACATAGACCTTGTGGGCCGAGGGGCTTGTTCCTGTGCTGAACTGTTCCATGTTGTAATTCACTGTGGAATGAGGAGCAGGCAGGGAGGCAGGAACATGTTTATTCTGTTCCAGGTGTGTCCGACAAGGGCCTGGGATGCGGTGTGTACAGGATCGGCCTGATCTCCACCCACATCAGGAAACCCCGTCACAGGGAACACCATCACAAACGCCCTTCGTCTTTCTCCCACTCACTCTTCTCATGTCATGAAGTATCCCTGGATCAGGCCAGGTTATTCCAGCCAGCTGTGTCCGTCTCACTGGAGGTTCTGTGGGAGATCAAAACTGGATTCTGGAAATAAATGAAATTCAAAATGAATAATTACAGGCATGGAGTGGAGGAAATGTGCTTAAAATGTTCATTCCTACAATTTTCCTATTTCCAACAGAAATCAGAAATCAGATTTATTTCTTGGATAATGAAGGCAACATTGTGTTAAACGGACCGGACAATCCTGGGAGAGACACTGTTGTCTGGGAATGGGAACCACACTCAGGGCGGGGAAACCAGACAGTGGTAACTCTCCGCCTCCAGTACAACGGCACGTGGAGCAAACAGTGGGGCAAAGACTGGGGAAACGCAGACAAGAACCAGGCGGTGGATGTGGATGGCCATACTGGTAATCTGGCAATAACAAAACCCAGATTTAAATGGTCAGGATTGTTCACTTTGACCGAAACACATCCGAGGAACCAGATCCTGAAACAATATGAAATATATGGGATGAAAGGTGAGTGGGTGAGACACGGATCAACAATATGTTTCTCTGTAAATAATGTCACATGTAATGATGAAATATGGCGGGAATTGTGAGACTTCTTCCACCCGATGAATCTCCCAATGAAACAATTGGGGGAAAGATTTGTCTTCATTGATTCTGTGGGCCTGGGGTGAGATTGTCGAGTGAGTGACACTGCTGCTCAATGTTACCCAGTGAACCAGGTCCATGCCTCACTTGGTCGTGATCCCAGAGGAAGTCCATCATCTGTGGAACTTACACTGGTGGGAGAGTTCCCACCTTGAGGGCGGTCGGGGGAGACAGGACAGGGACAAATGGACAAACGTATCTACACATTTGTTTGCATTCACTGGTCAGAGTGTTGCCGGTTGCACCAGCAGTGTCACAGTGAACAGCCGGCATTTACCTGTGTGAATATGAACAGCTTCAGGACTTCCACCAATGTGTTTCACAACGAGGAACTCCACAACTTGCTGACAGTTCTTGCGGTGAATCTGCCAGCGCTCCCCTTCACTTCTCCATGTGGAGACCAGGACTGGAGCAGGAATATGCTGATATTCCCCAACACTGGCACTGGGAAAACTGCTCCAGGATCCGGGCCTGCAGGGGTGGAGATTCTTCAGGAATCAAAACTAATCCTTATTGTAGAATTAGACTCTTTCATGATAAACAAAAATGAAATATTCAATATTAATAAATGAAGTTTACTTCTAAAAGTTGGTGCCACTCAGAACCAATCCAACAGCTTGGGAGCTTTAGCAGAGGATGAACAAGGCCTTTGCCTCCTGTAGATAATTCTCCACAGGTGGAAAGGGATTGGGATTTATTCATTGCTCTAACGTTTGCTGAGATACAGTGAATGAGGTTGGATCCAATGACTTTGATCTTCATGTTTTCCCCAGCGAAATCTCCATTGCAGAATATTCTAGGCTGCAGGAGTACGTGCTGAGGGACACACTGAAGATCAGTGCAGACAAAGCAAAGGCATTGTGGAATAAAACTACAGTCCATGGACCTTCTGCCACCAGACCCCACCGAGCTAAATCTAATGTACAAACCTCTGAAACACTTGAATCTCAGGATGCAGCATGAGTGTCTAGAGTGTTATGTGTACACAATGTGTGAACACTGCCAACGTGAGGATCAATAACACTCTGTCTGTGTAGTCTGAACAATATCACATTCAGATTTAGATTCATATTAGTTTATTGTCGTATACATTTGGGTAAAACACATTCATTGTTCAGATAAAGTCAATTATAATAAAAGGTGCATTAAAAAATGCAAAAGAGCAGAATGGTGCAAGTTCAAGTTCAAGTGAGTTTATTGTCATGTGTCCCTGTATAGGACAATGAAATTCTTGCTTTGCTTCAGCACACAGAACATAGTATGCAGAGATTGCAGTCTGAAGTAATGCAAAATAAAACGAACCTTTATCAAAATGCCCCAGGGGATGATGAGTGTTTGTGGCTCTGGGCTTGGACTAGCTGGAGTTTAGAAGAATGAAAGGTGTGTCTAGGTTTTCAGTTGAGGTGAGATTGAGCCCAGTCATTGGACTTGTCCAAACCACTACTCACTCTGAATCTCATTGATCTGTTCTGTATTGATGCCTACAATATTCTGTTGTGCTGCAGCAAGCAAGAATGTCATTGTCCTATCTGGGACTAGACGTATAAACCACTACTCACTACAGGAGCCTGAAATCTGCAACATCCAGGTTCAGGAACAGCATCTTCCCCACAGCCATCAGACTATTAAACACAACTTCAAACAAACTCTAAACTATAACAGTCTATTGTACTTTATCTGTTTATTTATGTGTGTATATATAAATATTCTATGGTATATGGACACATTGATCTGTTCTGTATTGATGCCTACAATATTCTGTTGTGCTGCAGCAAGCAAGAATGTCATTGTCCTATCTGGGACTAGACTTGTACAAACCACTACTCACTCTGTATCTCATTGATCTGTTTTTCACAGTTGAGGCAAGTCCACAGAACCCTCTGCTGGGCAGTGACGTCACACTCAGCTGCACCATCTCCAGACTCTCAGATACAGTCAGTCTTCACTGGAGACCCATGGACTCATCCCAGCAGAACAGGGGCAACACTGATCAGATCCGCCTGGATAACACGGTCTATCTGATGGTTCGACACGTTACAATGGAGGATGGGAAGCTGTATGTGTGTGAAGTGCGGGAAAACGGAAACATTCTTCACACAAGTAACGGAGATTTTACTGTAAACATCAGTAAGTGTAAACACCTCCCATTGGGTATCAAGTAGACACTTGTAACACGGTGCTTCTTGTAATATTATATGTGCGTTCCGTGAAGAACTGTGGCCGTGACCAACTGCTCTCCAGTATAAAATGCTGCAATGATCAGGGAGAAGTTTCCAGAAAGTCTCTGTGTGGAGCAGCTGCCTGCTTGTCTCTGTGTGACAGACACACACACAGCACAGGAGGGGGATGTCTTTCTGTAACCATTGTTTAGTAAAGTATTTGTCAGTTTATCTTGCCATCAATGCTCCAGTATCTGAGACTGAGATACTGATACAACTCATCTTGCCATCAATGCCCCAGTATCTGAGACTGAGATACTGATACAGGGCTCATCTTGCCATCAATGCTCCAGTATCTGAGACTGAGATACAAGACTCGTCTTGCCATCAATGCTCCAGTATCTGAGACTGAGATACAGATACAGGACTCACGTCAAAGTGTCAGATAGAAAGTGTAGTCACCAGCACTTGCTGCTCACACACACACTGGGGGTCCCGACACACACATCAACACTGAACAACAATCCATCCCCTCTCCCCACACTGACCCTTCTCTCCGAGTCTGGTGTTGCTTGAAGTGATTCCAGCTGCTGCAGACTCGGGCTTGGGATCAGCATTCAGCTGGGAGCAGGACCCGGGAACAGGGAAGGACAGGGAATCAATGGGTGTGAATGGGAGAGGGATGGTGGGAATAATGGGAATGAGCCGATCCACTTGAAGTGCCAACGTGTCCGGGTCAGTCCCCGTGCAGGCATCCTCTGGGCTGCTTCTGTCCACAGCCTGAACCCGAACCTGAACCCGAACTCGAACCTGAACCCGAACCTGAAGCTGAACCTGAACCCGAACCTGAAGCTGAACCTGAACCTGAACCTGAACCTGAACCCGAACCCGAACCTGAACCTGAACCTGAACCTGAACCTGAACCTGAACCCGAACCCGAACCTGAACCTGAACCTGAACCTGAACCCGAACCCCAGCCTGAACCTGAACCCGAACCCGAACCCGAACCTGAACCTGAACCTGAACCCGAACCTGAACCCGAACCTGAACCCGAACCCGAACCCGAACTCGAACCCGAACCCGAACCCGAACCCGAACCCGAACCCGAACCCGAACCACCTCCTGCAGACTGACAGAGACATTCACCTCCCACACCGCTCTCGGGAGTCTCCGGGAGGTTTCATTCCATCCCGGGACATTCCCGGACAGTCCGGGTGTGGGGGCCAACCTCATGTTGAAATGTAGAGTGGAATATCCAAACTTCACTGCAACTTACTGCCGTACAGCACATTGTATTTTATAAAGATCTGATGAGTTTAGTGCGGCATTCATGAAAGATGTTACATTTGAAACTTGATCAGTTGAACAAAACACCACAAATGTTTATAAGAATACGGTTGAGAATCTGTGTATGGCACAGTAACTGTAATACTGAAAGCAGTTATCCTCTGTCTCTCTGATACAGATTTATATGATGGGAGATACACACTTTACCGCCCCAGCACCGGTCACAGTGAACTTCACCTGGTTTGTTCTGGGAGTGATGGTCGTAACTATTCCCGTGCTGAGTGGACCTGGTCACCTCGTCCCCTTCAACAGCAGAAAGTAATAGCATCTGCAGCACGTTCTCAGCCCATCATCATCAATGTCAAAGGGACCAACTTCGTGAATCGACTGGTGACCTCAGGGAAACTCTACGATGGCAAGGATTTCAATGTGAGGATTGTCCCCGTTGTGTTTCAAGATGCCGGAGTTTACACCTGTTTTCTGGAACGAAATCTATTTCCCAACATTGATCTAATCACAGTGAAAGGTAGGAGTCAGATTGTTGCCACTGAGTTTACTGATGAACTTATTGTTTAAAATGTAAACAACCTGCTTGATTCCACAGTCACAGCTGAACCGTCTGATGCAGTGACTGAGGGAGACAACGTTACCCTGACCTGCTCTGTGTCTCACGTCATTGGGTCAATGAGACTGGTTTGGATCAATGATGATGGCAAACGTGTTGGAGAAAAGGCACTGACTGAGGAAGAGAAATCACTGAGTCTGGTTATTCAGAAAGCTGAGAGAGGCAGAGGGAACTGGAGATGTGTTTTGTTTGATCAACACCTGCCCCGGCTTTTTGTCCCAGACTATCAGAAGGACAATAGTAAGTGATAAGGGTTTGTTCTTCATACTTAGAGTCATGATTGAGTTTTGATGTCGCTTATTGATCCTGACATTTGAGTGGAATATTTTCTTCCAGTTTGAGTTGTCTAACTCTGTTATGATCAATGAATTCTCAAATTTCAAATAACACTTCCTGAACACCACCCCCCCCCCTTCATTGTGCACGCATTTATCCCACCACCCAGTGATCCTATTCTCTTCCCTTCCTCTTTCAACTCATTTCCCACCCCTTCCAATTGCAGAGTTTTCCTTTTATGTTCTTGCTCCACATCCACCCATATCCCTCCCTCTGTTACTGATCTGACTGTAGATCAGTCAGTATTAGTTGAACTGATCTATGTCATGTTTTACTGCATGCCGCTGTGTACTCAAACACTCATCTGGTTGAACCAGGATTTATATAAAGGACTTCAAGATTATGTAAAAGGAAACACGATAGTAACGAAACAGAAATGGGAATTGGAAATGAATATTATTATTACTGATGAAATGTGGAAAAGGCATGTCTTTTGTTCATACGTTAAACAGCCCCGCCTGGAGGGAGCTTGAATGGAAAACTAGAATGAGAGTATTTCAGACTCCTCTTATGTTAGCAAGATACAGCAACATCTCAGATTTATGCTGGAGACAATGCGGGAAGATTGGTGATCATACCCAGATTTTGGGGGATTGTCCCAAATTGTATCAATATTGGAGAGACATTCAGGCGGAGATCAAGCTAATCTTGGGGGTGGATCTACCTCTGGAGCCGGCATGCTTCATACTAGGAGAGACTCCAGAAAATATAGATACCAAAAATCAGACATACTTGCTTGGGGGGTTGCTGTTGATTGCAAAGATGATGATTACAGAGTCATGGAGAAATGTAACGTCACCAAATGTTCAACAGTGGAGGGAAAGATTGAAAAGTGTATATATGATGGAAAGTATAACAACTAAACTCCAGTTAAGGACGGATGCTTTCAACATTATGTGGACACCGGTATTACTACAACTGCCAAGACTGATTAAGGACACGATTTCTCCATAGCCCCAGTGGAGGGGAGGAGTTCGATTGGTATTGTATACGTGTATTTGGAACCATATGTACAGACATGTGTGTGACTGTGTATAAGTACATACATAGTGGCCATCAATGACAAAATATGTTATTCTAGTGGCATACAAGTGAAGGTTTAACATAACGGGTGATTATATATTAAGTTGGATTAAATATGATGAGCTTGCGTGGGTGCCTGTGAATGTGATGCTTCTGTGACAGAACTCTAGGATGATCTGATGTGATGCTGACAGCTGCTGTGTGATTTGTATATCTTGTTTGTATGTGGACTTTGTCTTGTTAATAAATGTTGAGTGTTGGCTCGAGGGGCTGAATGGCCAACTCCTGCACCTATTGTCTATTGTCTTTTGTCTTTGAATCTGACAAAACATGAACTCACTTCTTTCCCTTTCCACAGATACTGCTCAAACGGCTGAATATTTCTAACATTTACAGTTCTGGTGCTCATGGTTAGAGAGGATTGAAACTGGAGGGCAATATCCACTCTGTTGTCAGCAGTGCTCATTCAACCATTGTTCCAGGCTTAGACTATCATAGACATTTGTCCACTGTACAGTGGGAAGTATCACAGCTGAATCAGCTACTTTATCAGCCAACCATCAACTCCCATTTCCTGCCTGAGAAATGTCAGCTGATTGTAACCAAGAAATAGAAACGTGTGTGAATGTTTACAGTCTCTAACTGATGGCTGCTGAGGCAAGTTGTGGCTCTCTGATCTTTCTGAGTAAGGTCAATTAATCTGGAAAAAAGACACAATATGCTGGAGTAACTCAACGGGTCAGCCGGAATCTCTGGAGAACATGGATAGATGAGGGTTTGGGTTGGGACCCTACTTCAGACTAAAGGGCTGTGACCTGAAATGTCACCTGCCTAACCTGCTGAGTTTCTCCAACACCTTGTGTCTTTTATTGGTAAACTATTATCTGCAGTACCTTGTGTCTCAGTAAATCTGGATCACAAGTTAAACTCAAGACTTCTGATTTAAATTAGTCAGTGTGGTTAATGCCTGGTCTTTGGGGAAGCTTTTGAATGATGTCCATTTATTCTACAAATGTGAACTCTGTGTTTATTATTTTGACAGAGAATTACGATTTGATATTCATCATTGGTGGAATTATCGGGAGTCTGGCTCTTCTCCTCGTCATTGTACTGGCAGTGGTGTGGTGTCAAAGAAGGCGCAAGCCTACAGGTAAAGTACATGAAGACATCCTTAATGCAGCACAGATTCCCCCAAATTATCTATGACAATGTTATCTTTGTTACAAGGAGAAAAGAACAATATATTTTGGATAGAAAAGTATCTGTTTGTGCTTATGTTGTTGAGAAATTGATTTCAGACTTGTTGTGGTCAATTGAAGCATTATTTATGCAATGTGGATTGTCCTGTCTACCTGCGTTGCCATGAGGAGTCTGCTGTATGATGCTGTTCAGGTGGTGATCTGCAATGATCTGACCATGTGGTGATTGTGTCACCATCCCCTGTGTAAACCAATATCAAATAAACATGCCAGAAATTGAAGTATAGCTAGTGTAGTTATGTAGAAAATATGGTCTCCAATTTGCCCTCAATATGTTCCTATTTACTGAGGGATAAATATGGGCCAGGAAACCAGGAGACCAAGGTATGTATCTCCACTGCACTTTGGTGGTTCAAACTTCAAGTGAAAACTTTGCCTTGTGTACCATCCTAACGTGGTCATAATTTAGGGAACATTGTGTTTCCATGGACTCTGATTTTATACACAGGGTCTTATCCCACAATTAAATGTATCTGACGTACATCTGAAGCCATGTTCCTGGTCATTCTGGTGGATCTCATTATTAATGGGGTACAGTTTAAACACTCGATTGTTTCTTCTTTAAAATCACACCGAATTAAAGTCTTAATCAGAAAATAATACAGTTGAACAGAGGGATCTGGGACTAACCATGCATAGTTCCTTGAAGGTGGAATCTCATATAGATAGGGTGGTAAAGAAAGTTTTTGGTATGCTAGCCTTTATAAATCAGAACATTGAGTATAGAAGCTGGGATGTAATGTTAAAATTGTACAAGGCATTGGTGAGACCAAATCTGGAGTATGGTGTACAATTTTGGTCGCCCAATTATAGGAAGGATGTCAACAAAATAGAGAGAGTACAGAGGAGATTTACTAGAATGTTGCCTGGGTTTCAACAACTAAGTTACAGAGAAAGGTTGAATAAGTTAGGTCTTTATTCTCTGGAGCGCAGAAGGTTAAGGGGGGACTTGATAGAGGTCTTTAAAATGATGAGAGGGATAGACAGAGTTGATGTGGACCAGCTTTTCCCTTTGAGAATAGGCAAGATTCAAACAAGAGGACATGACTTCAGAATTAAGGGACAGAAGTTTAGGGGTAACATGAGGGGGAACTTCTTTACTCAGAGAGTGGTAGCTGTGTGGAATGAGCTTCCAGTGGAAGTGGTGGAGGCAGGTTCGTTGGTATCGTTTAAAAATAAATTGGATAGGCATATGGATGAGAAGGGAATGGAGGGTTATGGTATGAGTGCAGGCAGGTGGGACTAAGGGAAAAAAGTTGTTCGGCACGGACTTGTAGGGCCGAGATGGCCTGTTTCCATGCTGTAATTGTTATATGGTTATATGGTTATTATTTTCCAGAAATCAATGTGACCCCAGTACCTGAGATGAGCCGTGTTACTGAATATATGTCTGTGAGTAGGAACACAAAGCAAGAAGGTAAATAGATGACTGTCAATGAATCTCTAGTTGTACAGGTGTTGTATTTGATGAAGCAACCTATTTCACATTTCACAGTTTTGTAACAAGAATGTGAGGAAGGGAACCTCAAACACACAAACTAATTGATCAATTCAACAGTCTCTCTCTCTAGTGCCAATTCACCCCTCAGCCCCAATCTTCCTCATCCAACTGCAGGTCTTATTCTGCATTGGTCAATTGACTAACTTTCACTGGACTATCATGGCCAACCCATCAATGTTGAGACATCACCATGAACAACATATTCACACTCCTCATTTATTGTTGATCCTGATTAACAGCTTGGTTAGTGGCTCTCTAAAGAATGAACAACACTTGCCCTTCCAAAAGTCACCATCCCTTTCACAAAATATCATCTAGCATGAAATGCCACCAATTCACTTTGCCACTAGTTCAGGTTTTATTCTAAAGTGAAAATAACAACAACATTTCAGAATGGTTTGAGCATCATTAATAGATGGTGGATAGGTGATGTTTCAGATCGAGACCCTTCTTGTGAGTCTGAAGAAGGGTCACGACCTGAAACATCACCTATACATGTCCTCCAGAGATGCTGCCTGACCTGCAGAAGTACTCCAGTACTTTGTGTCCCTTTGTGTATTAACCAGCATCTGCAGTTCTTTGTTTCCACCTCAGACAGAATCAGAATCAGGTTTTATTCGCCAAGTATGTTTTGCAATATACGATGAATTTCACTGGCCAGGTCAGTCATACAATTAGAAAGGAACAGACATAAAAACACATTTTAACATGAACATCCACAACAGTGACTCCTACACATTCCTCACTGTGATGGAAGGCGAAATAAAGTTCAAGTCCTTCACTAGTGTTCTTCCTCGGCCATGGGCCTCGAGCCCCCGTTAACGGGACGATCTTAACTCCCGTAGCCGGCGGTGTTCGGGCCCTCCACATTGAGGCGATCAGATCCTGCATCAGGGGGGATGTCAGCTCCCCCACGCCGGGAGTTTAAACCTTGTGTCAGGGCTGGTTGAACCTTCTGCGGCGTTGGAGCTCCCGAATAGCCTCTCCCGAGACTGCGAGCCATTGATGGTAAGTCCACAGGCCGCGGTGGGAGCGATCCCAGGCAAGGGATCCGCTCTGATGTTAAGTCTGCGCCCCACAGTCCGAGGAGGCTTTTCAACTCCAGCGATGGTAGGCCGCAGAGCCCGGAGAATGTGATCTGAAAAATGATCACCTCTCCGGGAAGGTAAGAACCTGAATAAAAAAGTTTCCTCCCTCTCCCCACATAAAACAAACTGAAGTACATTAAAACAAACTTTAAACAAACACTAAAATAACAAAAGGATGAAAAAACGAACAGACTGCCGGCAGGGCTGGCCATCTGGAGTACCTCTGCAGTGCTGGTCAAATGGTGGACAGTATTGTTTTTGCCAGAATTTAGACCACTTTTCTGATGAATCTGATGAACAACAGAGTAATCTTTCTTGAAAAATCTGAAGGAACCTTTCAATAAATCAGACATTGCTCGTGTTTTAATGAGAAAAATATAAATTCCTTACCTTGTCCCACAGTATGGAGCAATTGTGTTCCACTGTGTTCCACTGTAAAGGCATCGATTGTATTCATATATTGTCTTTCTGCTGATGCAACAAAAGCTTTTCCCTGAACCTGGGCACACATGCCAATAAACTAAACTGAACCTCAGCTGATCATATCTCCCCATATTCCTTGATCTTAGTCCACATATGACTATGTTTTGGAGTCTTTTTTTCCCCACTAACCAGTGGTCTTTGTAATTTATGCTTCATTTATGTGTTGTGTTGCCTTAGTCCAAATGCCTCTGATGCTGCTGCTGCAGGCAACATTGTCATTGTATCTGTTCCTGTACCTTGCCATTGTTGTGTATCTGTCAATGAATTCAACAACTCCTAAAATGTACTGAATGATTTGGCTCCAGTCAAATCTGTGGTGGAGAATGTAACAGATTCTTTGTTCTCCTCACCTTAATCCTTATTGTCTCTTGTCTTAAACCTTTACCCCTGGCCCTGGTCTTCCCCCAACAGGGAACATCTTCCTCCATCCAGACTGGTCTACCTGTTGGAATTGTCTATGTTTCCATGAAAGCCATTGTCATTCTTCTAAACTCCACGAGCCAAATTAACTCAAATTCTCTTTGTAATTTCCACCATCCCAGGAAGAAGTCAAAACAAGGAAGTTAGGAGATGTGACTTTTCATGGAGGGGTTTTTCAAACTGCTGGAGGTAGTCTGTGGGTCGAGCAGCATCTATGGAGGGAAAACAATGATCAGTGTTTCGTATCGTGACCCTGCATTGACTTAAATCATCATTTTTCAAATACAAATAAATTCTTTGTTTCCAACTTATTTCCACAGATACAGAGGAAGGTATTCACTATGGATCCATCTCCTTCCAGCCTAAAGCAACTGGTGGTAAAATGGCTTTATTTAAATATGTTTTAATCTTTTATCACAGTGAGGATTATTGGCACAGAGTAGTCTGAAACCCTGCTGCCTTTGGCCACCTTACAACAGCATCAGGCATTCCTGGGATAAAGTCCCTCACCCTGCTCATCAACATGAAGTGGGACAGTCAGCTGAGGCTCAGTTAGGAGCCCAACCTTCTCCGAGTGTGTTCTGGTCCCCTAAACTACAGGGAGTGTGTTCTGGTCCCCTAACCTACTCTAAGTGGGTTCTGGTCCTCTAACCTACTCTAAGTGGGATCTGGTCCCCTAACCTACTCTGTGGGCTCTGGTCCCCCAACCTACTCTGTGGGTTCTGGTCCCCTAACCTACTCTGTGTGTTCTAGTCCCCTAACCTACTCTGTGGGTTCTGGTCCCCTAACCTACTCTGTGGGCTCTGGTCCCCTAGCCTACTCTGAATGGGTACAATAGCCACTCCAGAGATCCAACCAGTGATATCCAGGCTGCTGTTACAACTCTGTTGTGCATTGGCGTTGGTGATGGGAAGTGAAACCAAGGCACCATTTATGTCCATCTGAAGAACATTCTTCTGCACAACTCCTGACTGAGCTAGAAGTGATCAGCACAATCTTCCTTGAATTACAATATATTTTTGATATTGATTAGTAGGACTGGATGTTACAATCCCTAAGGTTCTTCACCACAACTGACACCCGATATTCTGGGGGGTGACCACTAGGTGATTTTGCTACCAACCAGACACATCTTCAGTTGTGTACCTCAACATCACTGGGTGTTTCGGCCTTTTATCACAAGACACCCACCCTCAGTCGAGGCAGGCCCACCGCAGGGTGATCAGCCCTGGGTGTGTGTCTTATGGTTAGCCTCTAGATGGTCAGTCACGTGGCAGCCCAGACAGCATCTTTTCTCTTCAGCCACAGCCAGTGACTGCTCCATTCTGCTTTTATCCTTCCATCTTCCTCTCTACCGCTGACTGTGGCCGGTTGGGTTGTGGACTCGTGTCCGTCGGTGGGACAGTACTTGGTTGAGCTTCACCTGGGGTACTGATACCCTGTGGACTGTGGTGGTCAACCTGCCACTGGGCTTCACTTGACTGGTTTGGCCTTCCTCTTAGAAGGTCATGGTCAATGCGAGGCCCCACACCAAGCTCTCCCAGGCACTTTTCCCTGCCCTGGTGGATCTTGAGATCCTTCTCTGATGTTATCTTTTCCCAGCCACAGATGCAGCTTCGTAGCTTATGTCCTGCCAGGGCTGCTGCTCTGTCAATTGCTGTGCTAGTTCTCTTATTCATAGTCGATTCCTTCTGTAGCAATATAAGGGTGTCTTGTTCATGGTGACCATTCCTGCAGCTCACTGTAAATGCAGAGGTATGACAGATGGGTTTTCTGGAATTCAATGTCTTGTTGATCCACTGTCAGGAAGAGCAAAATGTAGTAAGCTTTAGACGTTTATATTCCATTTGTCGTTTCCTTTGTCAACATCATCCACCAATGTCATTTTTAATTGTGATGTTTGCATTTATTACAGGCAGCAGCGATAATACACTGTCCTCCAATCAAGCATCAGGCATTCTATGTATATTGATTCTTGTTGTTGAAATCCCAGATCGTACAAGTATGTTTCATAGCAAAAGGATTTGAGTCTAGGAGCAGGGGGGTTCTACTGCAGTTGTACAGGGTCTTGGTGAGACCACACCTGGAGTATTGCGTACAGTTTTGGTCTCCTAATCTGAGGAAATACATTCTTGCCATAGAGGGAGTACAGAGAAGGTTCACCAGACTGATTCCGGGGATGGCAGGACTTTCATATGAAGAAAGACTGGATAGACTCGGCTTGTACTCGCTAGAATTTAGAAGATTGAGGGGGGATCTTATAGAAACTTACAAAATTCTTAAGGGGTTGGACAGGCTAGATGCAGGAAGATTGTTCCCGATGTTGGGGAAGTCCAGAACAAGGGGTCAGAGTTTAAGGATAAGGGGGAAATCTTTTAGGACCGAGATGAGAAAAACATTTTTTTTCACACACAGAGAGTGGTGAATCTGTGGAATTCTCTGCCACAGAAGGTAGTTGAGGCCACAGTTCATTGGCTATATTTAAGAGGGAGTTAGATGTGGCCCTTGTGGCTAAAGGGATCAGGGGGTATGGAGAGAAGGCAGGTACAGGATACTGAGTTGGATGATCAGCCATGATCATATTGAATGGCGAATGGTGCAGGCTCGAAGGGCCGAATGGCCTCAATCCTGCACCTATTGTCTATGTTTCTATGAATTAAAGCTGTAATCTGTTTACTGATCTAAACAGCGACAACAGCAACGGTCTTAAATACAATTGGTATATCTTTCTCTTTCAGAACCTTGTTTCTTCAAAGGAAGATGAGTCTGTCATCTATGCTGAAACAGCAAAAACATAAACATGAAGAGAGTGGAAAGTAAAGGCTTGGACTTTGACAAGCGCAACGTTGCCATTTTTGGAATTGATTTTTTTACTTCATCTATATTACTAAAACTAAGATCTTGACCACTTTCTTACTTTCTATTTCGTGATTTCTGAAAGAACGCCGCCACTTATGGCCGTGATTTTTGGCCACCTCGCTCAGAGTCCCCCTCCGCTGAGCTGGACCAGAGGCTTTTTCCCACCGATGGAAAATCAGAGAGTTGTTAATGTTTTAGTATTGATTGTGAGTGTGTGAGTGTGTGTGTGTATGTGAATGTGTGAGTGTGAGTGTGAGTGTGAGTGTGTGTGTGTGTGTGTGTGTGTGTGTGTGTGTGTGTGTGTGTGTGTGTGTGTGTGTGTGTGTGTGTGTGTGTGTGTGTGTGTGTGTGGGTTTTCAGAAAATGTTTTGGTTGTGAATGTTTGCAAATTTGGAGACTTTAAACATTTGAATCATTCGGTTTCCACACTATGTTTACCACTTTCTGAAGTTACTTGGCATTTTAGTATTGGTGTGTGTGTGTGTGTGTGTGACTGTGTGAGTGTGTGACTGTGTGTGTGTGTGTCTGTGTGAGTGAGTGTGTGAGTGAGTGAGTCTGCGAGTGAGTCTGTGTGTGTGTGATTGAGTCTGTGTGTGTGTGAGTGAGTCTGTGTGTGTGAGTGAGTCTGTGTGTGTGAGTAAGTGAGTCTGTGTGTGTGTGAGCCTGTGTGTGTGTGCGTGTGTGTGTCTGAGAGTGCGTGCGTGAGTGAGAGTGTGTGTCAGAGTGTGTGTGTGGCTGAGAGTGTGTGTGTGTCTGAGAGTGTGTGTGTCTGAGGGAGTGTGTGTGTGTGTGTGTGTGTGTGTGTGTGTGTGTATATAGGGGGGTTGCACACAAGGTCACCGAGTCAAAGGGCATGACGGATTGAGCCGCACAATCCATCTGGAGGACATCGCAGCTTCCAGTATATGTTGTTAATACATGAAACGCGTACTTGCCTACCTGTTAAAAACCGCCAAAATGTTGAATGTTTGCGCTGTAAATAATTGTGGAAGTCGGGGTAACCGTGAGAGACATCTATCATTCTTCAGAATTCCAAAAGTGAAGTGAAATGAAGGTAAAGAGAAGCGAGAGCTGAAGGGACAACAACAGCTAAAGTGCTTGGCGAACATTGGCCGTGCAGATATCGAGATTGAAAATATTGGGAATTATTGCCTTTGCTTACTGCATTTCATCAACAGCGAGGCATTATTTGTGTTTTGTCTTGATTCCTTTGGTATCTAAAAAGTTTCAGAAGTGATAAATCTGGCTGTAAAATGTTTAAATCGCCCATGGTTCTGAAGTGGGTTTGTACATGCAAAAAGTAAATGCTTCTGAAGCTAAATGTATCGTTAAAAAATCTCCAGACTTACGAGTGATGGTTAGAAACGTTTTCTATCATTATGCTATGGAGATGTATATTTTGGCAAATAATAAAATAGCCTGACAGCTTAAACACCCACTGTCTTTCAATAGGATATTGTCAATTTGCTGAGATTGATTATGTCCAATTAACAGCTAACAATTATGCCATTCCTTTGCTTGCATCTGAGTAAAATGTAATTCAAAACCCACGACCTACCATCGGACTGGAGCGGCGTTTCCTGTTGGGACCGGCCGGGACTACAGCTTCGGCGGCGGCACAGCGCTGGGACACCATCATGGAGCGGGCGATGCCTGACATACATAGATACGTAGAAAATAGGTGCAGGAGTAGGCCATTTGGCCCTTCGAGCCTGCACCGCCATTCAATATGATCATGGCTGATCATCCAACTCAGTATCCCGTACCTGCCTTCTCTCCATACCCCCTGATCCCTTTAGCCACAAGGGCCACATCTAACTCCCTCTTAAATATAGCCAATGAACTGGCCTCAACTAACCTCTGTGGCAGAGAGTTCCAGAGATTCACCACTCTCTGTGTGAAAAAGTTTCTTCACATCTCGGTCCTAAAGGATTTCTCCCTTATCCTTAAGCTGTGACCCCTTGTCCTGGACTTCCCCAACATCGGGAACAATCTTCCTGCATCTAGCCTGTCCAACCCCATAAGAATTTTGTACGTTTCTATAAGATCCCCTCTCAATCTCCTAAATTCTAGCGAGTATAAGCCAAGTCTGTCCAGTCTTTCTTCATATGAAAGTCCTGACATCCCAGGAATCAGTCTGGTGAACCTTCTCTGCACTCCCTCTATGGCTATAATGTCCTTCCTCAGATTTGGAGACCAAAACTGTACGCAATATTCCAGGTGTGGTCTCACCAAGACCCTGTACAACTGCAGTAGAACCTCCTTGCTCCTATACTCAAATCCTTTTGCTATGAAAGCTAACATACCATTGGCTTTCTTCACTGCCTGCTGCACCTGCATGCCTACTTTCAATGACTGGTGTACCATGACACCCAGGTCTCGCTGCATCTCCCCTTTTCCTAATCGGCCAGCGGTAAGCTCTGGAGTCCAACATCCGAGGAGCTGCGGTCTGCGGAGCTTCCAGCCGCGGGTGGGCGGCGCTGGATTTAAAGCACCGCGAGGTCTGGGATCTGTTGCCGAGATCACCAGAGTCGGAGCTCCAGCCAGCGCGGCCTGTCGACTTCAGGTACCTCGGTCTCCAGGGAGGGGGCGGCCGCTCCAGACATCTCAAGCCGCTGAGGAGTGTTCACCAGACGCCGGAGTTCCAGCTTTCCGGCAAGAGTCCTGAAAACATCGGACTGGCTGTGGAGGCCACAAATCAGCCCCGACCTCGGGTGATTCACAGAGGACGAGGACTTAACTTTTTGATGCCTTTCCCCAAAGTGGAAAACGTTGATTCTGTTGTGAGGGGACGTTCATGTTGAATTCTATAACGTGTTGTCATTTTTTCTTATTTTTAATTTTTTCTATGGATGTACGGAAACTTAATTATTTATTTTATGTAAAGCACTTTGATTTAAACGCAAGTTGATTTAAACATGCTATATAAATACAATTTACTTACTTACTTACGTATGGTTTGTGATTTATTTACCCACACCCACCCAAAACCACCCTCACCCACCGAAACCACCCTCACCCGCCCGAAACCACCCTCACCCACCCGACACCACCCACACCCGGCCGAAACCACCCTCACCCGCCCGAAACCACCCACACCCGCCCAAACCACCCTCACCCACCCGAAACCACCCACACCCGCCCGTAACCACCCTCACCCGCCCGAAACCACCCTCACCCGCCCGAAACCACCCTCACCCGCCCAAACCACCCTCACCCGCCCGGAACCACCCTCACCCGTCCCTAAACCACCCACACCCACCCGAAACCACCCTCACCCGCCCGAAACCACCCTCACCCGCCCCTAAACCACCCTCACCCGTCCCTAAACCACCCTCACCCACCCGAAACCACCCTCACCCGCCCGAAACCACCCTCACCTGCCCCTAAACCACCCTCACCTGCCCCTAAACCACCCTCACCCGTCCCTAAACCACCCTCACCCACCCGAAACCACCCACACCCGCCCGAAACCACCCTCACCCGCCCGAGACCACCCTCACCCGCCCGAAACCACCCTCACCGGCCCCTAAACCACCCTCATCCGCCAGAAACCACCCACACCCGCCCGAAACCACCCTCACCCACTGAAACCACCCTCATCCGCCCGAAACCATCCTCACCGGCCCCTAAACCACCCTCACCGGCCCCTAAACCACCCTCACCCGCCCGAAACCATCCTCACCCGCCCGAAGCCACCCACACCCGCCCGAAGCCACCCACACCCGCCCGTACAGGGTCTTGGTGAGACCACACCTGGAGTATTGCGTACAGTTTTGGTCTCCTAATCTGAGGAAAGACATTCTTGCCATAGAGGGAGTACAGAGAAGGTTCACCAGACTGATTCCTGGGATGTCAGGGTTTTCATATGAAGAAAGACTGGATAGACTCGGCTTGTACTCGCTAGGGTTTAGAAGATTGAGGGGGGGGATCTTATAGAAACTTACAAAATTCTTAAGGGGTTGGACAGGCTAGACGCAGGAAGATTGTTCCCGATGTTGGGGAAGTCCAGGACAAGGGGGCTCAGCCCCCTGCTGTACTCACTCTATACTAATGAGTGCTCAGCCCCCTGCTGTACTCACTCTATACTAATGAATGCTCAGCCCCCTGCTGTACTCACTCTATAAGCATGACTGCGTAGCCAGTCACAGTGTGAACTGCATCATCAAGTTTTAAGGATAAGGGGGAAATCTTTTAGGACCGAGATGAGAAAACATTTTTTTTCACACACAGAGAGTGGTGAATCTGTGGAATTCTCTGCCACAGAAGGTAGTTGAGGCCACAGTTCATTGGCTATATTTAAGAGGGAGTTAGATGTGGCCCTTGTGGCTAAAGGGATCAGGGGGTATGGAGAGAAGGCAGGTACAGGATACTGAGTTGGATGATCAGCCGTGATCATATTGAATGGCGAATGGTGCAGGCTCGAAGGGCCGAATGGCCTCTACTCCTGCACCTATTGTCTATGTTTCTATGTTTATCCCACAGTTACAGCCGCCACCGCCATCTCCATCATCAGGGTCCGGGTTCCATCTTGTTCCAGCCCAAAGCTCCAACCGCCAACCGCCAACCGCCAACCGCCAACCGCCAACCGCCAACCGCCAACCGCCAACCGCCAACCGCCAACCGCCAACCCTGCCCTCACCAAGATGGCCGCCGGTCTCACCTGCCCTCACTAAGATGGCCGCCGGCTGACGACCTCACCGAGATGGCCGCCGGCTGACGACCTCACCGAGATGGCCGCCGGCCGACGACCTCACCAAGATGGCCGTTCTTCCGCCCGCCCCATCGACCGCATCAAAATGGCGGCGGAGAAGAAGCGGCGGGTCCCCGCGGACGGACAGAGCTGAGGTAAATAATGTTGTCTCGATATCGTGTAGTAAATATATAGTTGTCGTTGTAGTTGTAGTTGTTGTTTAGTGTAAATATATAGTGTAGTTAGTGTAGTGTAGTACAGTGTAGTGCACTGTGTGTGTGGTGAATACAGTGCAGTCTAGTGTAGACAACACACACAGTGTAGTGAGGTCAATGACCACATAATCTACAGCACAGTACACGTGTGTGTGGTCAATATGTAGCAATGTAGCTAGTGTAGTGTAGTGTAAATATATAGTGTAGGGTAGTGTAGTTGTAGTTGTAGTTGTAGTTTAGTGCACTGTGTGTAGTGTAGTGTAGTTATAGTGTAGTGTAGTTATAGTGTAGTGTAGTCTAGATATAGTGTAGTGTGGTCTAGATATAGTGTAGTGTAGTTATAGTGTAGTGTAGTCTAGATATAGTGTAGTCTAGTGTAGTTATAGTGTAGTGTGGTCTAGATATAGTGTAGTGTAGTTATAGTGTAGTGTAGTCTAGATATAGTGTAGTGTAGTTATAGTGTAGTGTAGTCTAGATATAGTGTAGTGTAGTTATAGTGTAGTGTAGTGTAGTTATAGTGTAGTGTAGTGTAGTTATAGTGTAGTGTGGTCTAGATATAGTGTAGTGTAGTTATAGTGTAGTGTAGTGTAGTTATAGTGTAGTGTAGTCTAGATATAGTGTAGTGTAGTTATAGTGTAGTGTAGTTATAGTGTAGTGTAGTGTAGTGATAGTGTAGTGTAGTGTAGTTATAGTGTAGTGTAGTGTAGTTATAGTGTAGTGTAGTGTAGTTATAGTGTAGTGTAGTGTAGTTATAGTGTAGTGTAGGCTAGATATAGTGTAGTGTAGGCTAGATATAGTGTAGTTTAGTTATAGTGTAGTGTAGTTATAGTGTAGTGTAGTTATAGTGTAGTGTAGATATAGTGTAGTGTAGTGTAGATATAGTGTAGTGTAGTGTAGTGTGCTCCAGATATAGTGTAGTGTAGTGTAGTTATAGTGTAGTGTAGTGTAGTCATAGTGTAGTCTAGTGTAGTGTGGTCTAGATATAGTGTAGTCTAGTGTAGTTATAGTGTAGTGTAGTGTAGTTATAGTGTAGTGTAGTGTAGTTATAGTGTAGTGTAGTGTAGTGTGGTCTAGATATAGTGTAGTGTAGTTATAGTTGTAGTGTGGTCTAGATATCGTGTAGTTGTAAATATATAGTTGTCGTTGTAGTTGTAGTTGTAGTTTAATGTATATGTATAGTACAGTGTAGTGCAGTGTAATGTAGTACAGTGTAGTGTAGTGCACTGTGTGTGTGGACAATACAGTGCAGTGTAGTGTAGACAACACACACAGTGTAGTGAGGTCAACCACCATCTGGCCCCCACATATCTCATTGACCTCCTCTCCCCCTACCAACCCTCACGGTCCCTCAGATCCACATCAGCCGGTCTCCTCTCCATCCACAAGTCCAACCTCCGCAGTTTTGGGGACAGAGCCTTCTCCAGGGCAGCTCCCAGGCTCTGGAACTCCCTCCCCCAACTGATCCGCAATTCCGTGTCCCTCCCCATCTTCCAGTCCCGCCTCAAGACCCATCTCTTCACCTCTGCCTATCCTTAGCCCCACGTCCCCCTCCCTTTTCATCTGTGCATTAATTGCCTCATGCTGTGTTTTGTATTGAATTCTGTCTTTACTTTGTGTACTAGTCATGTCTCTACTATTTATTTCATTCCCCTTACATGTTTTTCCTATACATGCTCAATTTTTGTAAGGTGTCCTTGAGACTCTTGAAAGGCGCCCATAAATAAAATGTATTATTATTATTATTATTATAATCTACAGTACAGTACATAGCAATGTTACAAAATTTTGAGATTTTAAAAATCAAGTCTGCAATTTATCCCATCAGATAAAGCATAAAAATAAGTCCAATTTGACACCTAATTCACTTTCATATCTCAAGTATTTAAAAAGTTATGACCATTTTCATACTGGGAAATGAGCATCTTGTTCCCTATTGATTTTCTATGGACATAACAAAAAAGCTGTGATCGTGAACAGTCAAAAGCCCATAACTTTCTTAAAAATTAAGAGAACTGAATGAAATTTTCAGTTATCGTAGATTGAAGCATTCTGAAACAAATATAAAATAATCTTACTTGGATGACCTGAAATTAAAGCATATAATTAGTTAGTTACCCAAGTGTAGCTAATTTCAAACTTCAATTACTAGATCTAAACATCTATCCATTTCTTAATAAATGATTAACATTTTTAAATAGCCTAAGTGTCCAAATAATATTCATAAATAATTCACAATAAAACATGATTTTTAAATCTCATTTATATTAATTTATAGGCCAAATGGAAGGAATTCAGTGTTCAATTGCTGTAAATTAAAGTCCATTTTAAATCAGCTTTCCAGTGGGATCCTGTGAACGCGCTGGTTTACAACGTTCACATTGCGGTAGATTTGTGCCTCAAATGCCCAGAAAAATACTGCCGGATATAATGGGCCCAAATTAGCTACTCGCAATATTAAACTTTGTATAAAGGGATCTTAAGAAGCCCTTTTTAATGTAAAAATAAGCAGCATACCTTCTGTTATTTGCTCTATGCGACCCTGACAACTGCCGGTAGTCGCGGGTTTAGAGATTGATTTTTAAACTACTATAACTATTATACGAGGCCTTTAAAACTAATAATAGCTTTTGCTACGGGGTCTTTCAGCGATTTTTCGTTAATAATTAACTAGGCTGAACATCTTCGATTTGAACAGCCTAGAGAAAATCGCGTTTTAAACCCGCCCCCTCTAAACGGCGCCAAAATCGCGCACACCCGCAGCGGCAGATTTTCAGCGACGCTTCAGGTAGGCTTTGCAACAAACCTAGTCTATGTGTCTATGTTGCTGTGTAATTTGTCCTCACAGTTACCACCTCCATCTCTCTCTATATTTCTGTCATCAGGGTCCGGGTTCCATCTTGTTCCTGCCCAAAGCTCCAACCGCCAACCGCCAACCGTCAACCGCCAACCGCCAACCGTCAACCGCCAACCGCCAACGCGCGCCGACCTCACCTGCCCTCACCAAGATGGCCGCCGGAACCTGCCCTCACCAAGATGGCCGCCCTTCCACCCGCCCCGTCGACCGCATCAAAATGGCGGCGGAGAAGCGGCGGTTGCCAAAGATTATGGACGAAAAAGCTGATGGGTAATTTGTTCCGCGCCATTTTGGGAATCACAGATGTGAGGGTTTCTGTAATGGCGACGGCGGCGGCGGCATCAGTATCCTGCTGGCGGGAACGTGACGGCGCTGCGGTAAATAATGTTGTCAATGTAGTAACTGTGTGTGTGGTCAATATATAGAAATATAAAGTGTAGTGTAGTGTAGTTATAGTACAGTACAGTGTAGTGTAGTCATATATAGTGTAGTACAGTACAGAACAGAACACGTGTGTGTGTGGTCAATATATATAAATATATAGTACAGTTACAGTGTTGTGTAGGGTAGTGTAGTACAGAACATGTGTGTGTGTGGAACTGGTCAATATAGTGTAGTGTAGTCTAGACCACACACACAGTGTTCTGTAACTACACGTGTAACCATATAACCATATAACAATTACAGCACGGAAACAAGCCATCTCGGCCCTACAAGTCCGCGCCGAACAATTTTTTTTTTCCCTTAGTCCCACCTGCCTGCACTCATACCATAACCCTCCATTCCCTTCTCATCCATATGCCTATCCAATTTATTCTTAAATGATACCAACGAACCTGCCGCCACCACTTCCACTGGAAGCTCATTCCACACCGCTACCACTCTCTGAGTAAAGAAGTTCCCCCTCATGTTACCCCTAAACTTCTGTCCCTTAATTCTGAAGTCATGTCCTCTGGTTTGAATCTTCCCTATTCTCAAAGGGAAAAGCTTGATCACATCAACTCTGTCTATCTCATCATTTTAAAGACCTCTATCAAGTCCCCCCTTAACCTTCTGCGCTCCAGAGAATAAAGACCTAACTTATTCAACCTATCTCTGTAACTTAGTTGTTGAAACCCAGGCAACATTCTAGTAAATCTCCTCTGTACTCTCTCTATTTTGTTGACATCCTTCCTATAATTGGGCGACCAAAATTGTACACCATACTCCAGATTTGGTCTCACCAATGCCTTGTACAATTTTAACATTACATCCCAGCTTCTATACTCAATGCTCTGATTTATAAAGGCTAGCATACCAAAAGCTTTCTTTACCACCCTATCTATATGAGATTCCACCTTCAAGGAACTATGCACGGTTATTCCCAGATCCCTCTGTTCAACTGTATTCTTCAATTCCCTACCATTTATCATGTACGTCCTATTTTGATTTGTCCTGCCAAGGTGTAACACCTCACATTTATCAGCATTAAACTCCATCTGCATCTTTCAGCCCATTTTTCCAATGGCACTAAATCACTCCGTAGACTATGGAAATCCTCTCATTATCCACAAACACCCCCTATCTTGGTATCATCTGCATACGTACTAATCCAATTTACCACCCCTTCATCCAGATCATTGATGTACATGACAAACAACAAAGGACCCAACACAGATTCCCTGAGGCACCCCACTAGTCACCTGCCTCCAACCCGACAAACAGCCATCCACCCATTACCCTCTGGCCTTCTCCCATTCAGCCACTGCTGAATCCATCTTGCTATTCCTGCATTTATACCCAACAGTTTTAACCTTCTTAACCAACCTTCCATGAGGAACCTTGTCAAAGGCCTTACTAAGTCCATATAGACAACATCCACTGCTTTACCCTCGTCAATTTCCCTAGTAACCTCTTCAAAAAATTCAAGAAGATTAGTCAAACATGACCTTCCAGGCACAAATCCATGTTGACTGTTCCTAATCAGACCCTGATTATCCAGATGCTTATATATATTATCTTTAAGTATCTTTTCCATTAATTTGCCCACCACTGAAGTCAAACTAACAGGTCTATAATTGCTAGGTTTACTCTTAGAACCCTTTTTAAACAATGGAACAACATGCGCAGTACGCCAATCCTCGGGGACTATTCCCGTTTCTAATGACATTTCAAATATTTCTGTCATAGCCCCGGCTATTTCTACACTAACTTCCCTCAATGTCCTAGGGAATATCCTGTCAGGACCTGGAGACTTATCCACTTTTATATTTTTCAAAAGTGTCAGTACTTCAGTACGTGTACTGTGTATAATGTAGTGTAAATATAGTGCAGTGTAGTACAGTACAGTACAGTGTGTGGAACTGGTCAATATAGTGTAGTGTAGTCTAGACCACACACACAATGTTCTGTAACTACACGTGTACTGTGTATAATGTAGTGTAAATATAGTGCAGTGTAGTACAGTACAGTACAGTGTGTGGAACTGGTCAATATAGTGTAGTGTAGCTCTGTAACTACACTGTACTGTAACTAGACGGACGGAGCTGAGGTAAATAATGTTGTAAATGTTGTAAATGTGTGTGTGGTCAATATATATAAATATATAGTACAGTGTAGTGTAGTGTAATGTAGTGTAGGGTAGTGTAGTACAGAACACGTGTGTGTGTGGAACTGGTCAATACAGTGTAGTGTAGTACAGAACACGTGTGTGTGTGTGGTCAATATATATAAATATATAGTGCAGTGTAGGGTAGTGTAGTCATATATAGTGCAGTGTAGTACAGAACACGTGTGAGGATGGGAAATGGAAGTCAGGGGTAGACACTACTTTTCTATACAATCTGAAGTTAGGAAAATATGTTTCTGTACATCTCTGTCCCGTAGGGACTCAGTTAAACTGTGTAGATTGAGGTTGGGACACTGTGGGTTAAAATACTATTTGTGCATTGTAGGGAAACATGTTTCTGGCGTGTGTGAATGTGGGAGTAATGAGACAGTTAAGCATGTTTTCCCAGAATGTAAAAAGTACAGGGTAGAAAGAAAAGTATTGTTTGTTAGACTGTTAGGCTTTTTCTGTTTCATCTTTGTTTGGACACAGTGAGAAACATCAACTGATATCCAAGGCTGTTCTTCAATTCCTGCAAGTTACAGGACTGTATGTAAGAATTTAGTTCAAACTTTGACCTGTGGAGGGCAGTATACGCTTAGCAGCGTCTACACTGCCGGAATCCTACAAGAAGAAGAAGGAGGAAGAAGAAGAACACGTGTGTGTGTGTGGGGTCAATGTAGTGTAGACTAGACCGCCCACACAGTGTTCTGTAACTACACTGTACTATAACTAGACGGACGGAGCTGAGGTCAATCATGTTGTAAATGT
>NW_022630157.1:4572541-4577541 GCF_010909765.2 Amblyraja radiata
GTCCCGGGACATCCTCGCGGGGCCGGTCCCACTTCCAACCGCGGAGCCGTCTGGAGCTGGTGCCGACGTCATCCTCACCAATCAGCTGGGCAGGAGGCGGGCCGACTGGATTTGGACGTCCCACGGCGTCGAGCGTTACGTCATCGCGCAACGCCACGCGCTAGGCGTACGCCGTCAAGACGCTGCGTACGCCGTCAAGACGCTGCGGGCCGTCAGGCGGTTCGCGCGCGGGGTTTTTGGACAGTGTCAGTGTTCCGGATGTCGGGACCAGCTCCGCACGACTCCACACGGCTCCGGCGACCGAAGTAGGACCGGCCCAGCGACGTCGTACGGCTCAAGTGACCACGTTAGGTCGCGCTAGCCGCATGCAGTCGCATGCTCGTGGGACAGGCCCTTAACTTAGCGGGCCAGGCAGCATCTCTGGAGAGAAGGAATGGGTGATGTTTCGGGTCGAGACCCTTCTTCAGACGGTGTCGACCCGAAGCGTCCGTCATTCCTTCTCTCCACAGACGCTGCTTGAACGGATCAGTTACTCCAGCATTTTGTGTCTATCTTCGGTCTTGTATCGGGAAAGCTTTCTGCTCCCTGGTTGGCTCCTCCGTCAGCCTCTCATCTGGGTTGGCAGGACTTTCACATGAAGAAAGACTGGATAGACTCGGCTTGTACTCGCTAGAATTTAGAAGATTGAGGGGGATCTTATAGAAACTTACAAAATTCTTAAGCGGTTGGACAGGCTAGATGCAGGAAGATTGTTCCCGATGTTGGGGAAGTCCAGAACTAGGGGGTCACAGTTTTAGGATACGAGGGAAGATTTTTAGGACCGAGATGAGAAAATCATTTTTTACACAGAGAGTGGTGAATCTGTGGAATTCTCTGCCACAGAAGGTAGTTGAGGCCACAGTGCATTGGCTATATTTAAGAGGCAGTTAGATGTGGCCCTTGTGGCTAAAGGGATCAGGGGGTATGGAGAGAAGGCAGGTACAGGATACTGAGTTGGATGATCAACCATGATCATATTGAATGGCGGTGCAGGCTCGAAGGGCCAAATGGCCTACTCCTGTACCTATTTTCTATGTTTCTATGTCTATGTTCCATCCACAATCTAATGGCCAGCCGGAGAGAGACAACCAGGACCCAGAGACCACTCTACGTTGCCCAGTGTCCGCCAATCCTACCTCCCGGTCCAGTAAGTTGGTGCGGATTGAATATGTCCACAATTCCCGGCCCAGTTCTGCCACCGGTCTGTCTCCATCCCACTGCTCCTGAGGTTACCAGCCACCTCTGTTCCCAGACCAAGAGGAGAAGGTCTCCGTTCCCTCTGCCCAGCGGTTTGTGCGCCGCGGTCGTCAGACCTGGAGGGAGGCCCGTGCTGCTCTGCTCCGCACCGCTTCCAGGTATAGACGGCGGGCGGATCATCACCGGACCCCTGTCCCTCGCTGCCGCCCTGGGCAGAGGGTCTACCTGTCCACCCGAGACCTCGTCCTCCGCGTTGATGCCAGTTAGTTGGCGCCCGGTTTATTGGTCCATTCATTTTTCTCAGAGTCATCAACCGCTCTGCACTCCGCCTTAGACTGTCCCGGTCTATGTGTATTCACCCCACCTTCCATGTATCCCGGGTTAAGCGTGAATCATCCAGCTCCCTGTGTCCCGCTCCTGTGCTACCTCCGCCAGCCTGCACCATTGACGGTGGCCCCGTGTACATGGTGAAGCGGCTGCTGAAGTCCCGGCGGCGTGGCAGAGGGATCCACTACCTGATTGACTGGGAGGGCAACGGACCAGAGGAGAGCAGCTGGATCCCTGCCCGTGACATTCTGGACCCTTCCCTCATCCGTGGTTTTCATCAACAGCAACAACGGCCAGGAGGTGTCCGTGTGAGGGGGGGGGGGGGGGGGGCTCCCGTCACACCTGCCGCGTCTCCAGATAGTTGAGACTCTCCACATTCCTCCCTAATGTAATCATGTTACACCTGCATTCACACCGCTGCCCTCACCAGTCAAGGGTTTCCTGTTCACTTCACACCCAGATTTAATTTCGGAAGTTTCATCGTGTGCTGGAATTAGCGACCATTATATTATCCAAGCAAAACTGCACTTAAAGCTTAAAGTTCCTTCAAAGCCACCGCGTAAAATTTCCCTCTGGGAAAAAGTGAACAGCGAGGAATTTAACGTCTTAGCAAAAACACTGGGAAAAGATTTATTCAACCTGCAACCAGATAAAAGATCCGTAAATGACAACTGGGTGTGGCTGAGAAACTCCTTCAATAATATTGTTACAAATCATGGTCCTCAAATACTAATTAAGGGCCGTGTGCGTCTTCTTTGGTTTTCGGCAAAACTGAAACGTCTCTGTAGTAAGAAAGAGACGTTTTATATCGGCGCCAATAAAAGGGATACAAAACTGGACTGGGACAACTTTACTAGCGTGCGGAAGCAAGTCGATCGTGCTATTAGGAGTGCTCATAGACAACATGTTTCTTCTATCTTGGGGGAGAGCAACCCAAGGCTTTTTGGAGATATGTGGAATCTAGACGGACAGACAACACTGGTGTCCAGATGCTTAAAGTGAACAACTGTCTGATCACTGAGGACCAGGCGAAAGCAGAAGCTCTTGCAAACCAATTTCAACACGTTTTCACCCGGGAAGATGTGGAGCCTTCATCATTTCCAGTCCTACCGCCCACCCCTTATGCTGATATGCCGTCTATTAAAATTGAGGTTGAAGGTGTCAAGAAGTTATTGCTCAACATCAGTACAACAAAAGCAATTGGACCAGATCAGATACAGAATCAAGCCCTCAAGATCGCAGCCGAAGAACTGGCTCCAGTTTTGCAGCTCATTTTTCAACAATCGCTTGACTCAGGTGATGTTCCGCTGGATTGGAGGAAGGCTAACATCACTCCTCTCTTTAAGAAGGGTTCAACCACCAACCCAGCGAATTATCGTCCTGTTTCATTAACAAGTACTTGCTGCAAATTGCTGGAGCATATTATTGATAGTAATCTGATGCGACACGTGAGCAAACATAACATTCTTGCCGACAACCAACATGCATTTAGGAGGCATAGATCATGTGAGTCTCAGCTTATCCTGACGACAAATGACCTGGCTAAGCACCTTGATAGTAACGTCATCACGGATTTAGTTGTGCTGGACTTTTCTAAAGCATTTGATGTCATCCCACACCAGAGACTGTTTCGGAAGCTTGACTTCTATGGTAATCGTTCCAACACGAAACGATGGATTTCCAGTTTCCTGACAAAACGTCTTCAGCGTGTGTGTGTGAACGGAAAGAGCTCCAATTGGCATCCAGTGTTGAGTTGTACACCTCAGGGCACAGTACTTGGCCCACACCTATTTTTGCTTTATATAAATGACATCCATGAAAAAGTTGCAAGTACGACCAGACTATTCGCTGATGATTATTTGCTGTACCGTCCAATTAAGTCAGCTGATGATGAAGATGCTCTCCAAAAGGATCTCGATACTATGGTTGAGAGGTCACAACAATGGGGCATGCAGTTCAACCCTTCCAAATGTGAAACCATGCGTGTCACCAGAAAGAGGAATCCAGGCGAAACATCTTACAATATACTGGGTGCCACCCTTGAAGAATCCAAACAAACCAAGTATCTTGGCATCAAATTGCAGAATGATCTGCGTTGGAATGGTCAGACTCATCATGCAACGGTGAAAGCAACAGGTGTCCTAAACTTCCTGAGGCGCAACTTTCATCATTGTTCAACTTCTGTCAAGGAGAAGCTACACTTCACCCTCGTTAGACAACATTTGGATTACGCAGTTGCAGCATGGGACCCATACGCAAATAAAAACATTTCTTCCATCGAACGTGTCCAAAGACAGGCCGCTCGATTTGTTACTAACACCTATGAGAGAGAAGCGAGTGTCACCAAACTTCTGAATTCTCTGGGGTGGAACCCCCTCCAAGACAGACGTGAAGCTCACCGTTTGACCTGTTTTTACAACATGTTAAATGGTCAGCTCGACATAGACTACAAGACCTACACCAAACCCAAACCATTAGGAGCAGACGAGGGCATTCGATCCAATTTGTGATCCCAGCCACAAAGACAGATGTGTACAGCAATTCGTTCTTCCCCCGCACAATTAAAGCATGGAATAATCTCCACCCAACTATAGTTACCCAATCAGACGCAACTACATTTAAAGTTTAAAATTTAAATTTAAAGTCCCAATAACCTTTTCTGGCTTAAGTCCTCCCTCCACCACTTCCAGTTTAAATTCAATTTGGAATATTTTGGAGGACCCAGAAACCAAGAACCAAGATATGCCCGCTATCTACATTCACTCCCTGCCGACTCATCACTAATGAAGATACATGAAGATATTTCTGACACACATTTTGCTGATAGAAGTGTATAAAATGATGACTAACGTCGATAAGATAATCAGTCAAGAACTATTTCTGAATATTTATATATAATCAAATTATTATTTAATCACTCTCTTAATGATTTATAACTGTTCTATTCTTTTTCTATCATTATTTCTAAAAAAAAATAGTAGATAAGTATTATTAGTGTTTTACTTAATGCAAATTGAATTAATTTGATATAAAGTTGTTTGAAGCATTGCAATTGATTACCTTTAATAAAAAAATATATTACAAAAAAAGAACTATTTCCAGGTTTGAAGTGTGAAAGATTAGAGGGCATTGGTGAAGAAGGTTTAAAGGAAACGGGCGGATAAAGTGACTTCACACACATGTTGATGTGTGCCTGGACCGCGTTACCAAGGGGGTGGAGGTCAAGGCTGATACGGAAGCGGCGTTTAATAGGCTGCTCGATTGGCACATGGGTATTCCTGGTTAAGAAAATCGAGAAGATCGGACATTTTGGAATTCAGAAAACTGGAAAGCTGCTCTAACTTACTGAAACGGCAACAGATAAATCAACGATGAATAACAAGATGGTGACATCTAAACGGAAACGTATTAACAGGAAAGTGGTTCCTTTCCCCTTT